>NC_083461.1:35731776-35734276 GCF_030014155.1 Tachysurus vachellii | reverse complement strand
AAGCTGTCGTTAAAGAGGAAGGTGAACAGCTGGTTGGAAACTATCCTGAAGAAATTCTTGGCTTTGACACTCAGTGTGGAAATGACGCGGAACTGAATGATTTGCTTGAAATTCTCCACCTTGGGGATCCAAATCCTTCCTCCATTGTGCTAGAATTTTGACCCTTTTCCAGATGACTTGCAGGATCTTACACAACCATTGCAAAAGTTTAGAACAGGACTTATAGACCAGAAAAGTGATACCACCTGGCCTTGGAGTGGAGTTTGATCTGGCTTTGTACGATACCTTCTACATTTCTCTCAGCTTCAACTCTTGATCGTCAAACTGTAAATCTGGACAGAGACACAACTGACATTCTACATTCTCCCATGTCCTTTCCATTTTTCTTTAAGGGGTGCCAGAAGGACTTAATCTTTAGCCTGATACCATGAATCCTCACCCTTCTTTGGTAATAAAAGTAAGATTGCTTGGCTTACTTGTTACAATAAACGTGTTGTCTATGTCTCTGTGAACCTGGCACCACAGTGGTGACTTGATTTGGCAAAGCCTCCTGATCTCTTAATCTGCCTCAACTCTGGCTTGCTGCCGGGGGAATCTATTTGCAACACTTGTAGATTCTTTGCACTGTGGGGTTACTAGGGGCATCGTCCCTCCCGTGACTCGTTAGGCTGAAGACTTGTGCCTTTTGCTGCTCTTCATTATAACCGATTTACCTTTAAGCTTTTATTGTTCTTGCAGATCTTGACAGATGGTCATCACTTGCTTGTTGCTTTGGTCTGCTACCCTTGAGTTTGATCAAATGGACTGCCCATTCTCTTTCCCCTTCTTGGACACCCTGAGGGTAAGCCTTCACCAGGTCCTTTGCAGCTTGCTTGGAACTCCCCATTACAGAGGATATAGAATCAGTTATCAGCTCTGCTCCAGTTGCCATCTCTCTGGGCTTTATCTCCAATAAACATCATGCTTTTTATGTTTGTCTATCAGTATTTCCTGGCCCTTGTAATTTTACCACTTCAGATTATATGTGATTTGGCCGTATAGTTATCATACACTGAACTTTTACATTTAAAATTTGCGATGAAACAAAATCTTCCTATATATTAAGGGTGAAAACTGCTTAAAAACTTAAACTAAGAGGCTCAGATGATAAGTAGCAAAACGTTTATGAAATAATAGTGATTACAATGAAATCATCTCAAATGACAGGTCATAATAAGGTTTATAGGCAATTAGAGTGTGTGTTTGTGTGTGTGTGTGTGTGGATAGCGGACGGTTATATAATTTTGTTGGGCATGTCTCCACAAGGTCAGTAATGACCACTGATGACATTTTGCTCACCTTCACCTCCACATGAGCCATGAGCACAGCAAAGTTGGTGAGATGTGTGCAGGAGCAGGAGGTGTGTGTGCTGTTAGTGTCACCCAGCCTGCAGTCCTGCGTAGACCAGTAGCCCGTCATGGTGCGTTTGGAGTAGCTCCAGAATGAGCAGTTGGGGTTGAAGTTGGACTCTGACTTCTACAAGGGAAGGACATCATTTGTTTTGATGCAGTAAGATCACAGATAAAGCAGTACGTGTGTGATTGTGCGTGTGATACCTGCAAATGGCTAACAACAAAGCGAACAGGTTCGGACAAGTAGATTTTGTTGCTGTCCTTGTTTATGGCTGCTGTTATTACAGGCGAATTGACAATGAGTGAGTAGTTGGGATAAGCCGCTTCGTTTCCCAGTCGCACACTCGCATTCTCTGTGGACAAATACTGCCCCAGATTCCTATACAGAACCAAAGCCATACGAATCTCACCTGAGGAACAAACATCAGAAAGAATGAGTTTAGTTTGTACATTAAGCAAAATCTAGCACACATTACTAAGATCAGAGAAAGAAGAAGGATTTTTTTTTTTTTTTATGAATTTCTATGTACTTTCCCCATTATAATAATTTAACATCTAAAACAGTAAATTTTATTCTTGTTCTACCCGAGCACTCATGGCAAGTAAGAGTGCCTAGCATAATCACTGTGATTGTAATCAACTGGTAGGTGTTTTGCATCCATTAAAAAAATTCTAAAACATTGATTAATTTGTTTTTATTTGGAAACTAAACTCACCGACTAAACCGACGGAGTTCATTAGAGAAATTTGTGGACGAGTCAAAAACAAACTGCAGGCACACAGATCAAGCCTAAGGGTAGTTGTTGGGGCAGTCAATAAACATTTAAGCAAGGAGTAATTTTGTTGTGCACTTTCATGAATTCTTCAGGCGAAGGTGTTTATAGTTAAAGCTCTTAAATGTGTGGAAATCCTTTCACAGTTAGGAATTCTTGTGGGGCAGTGGTGGCT
The DNA here is from genome assembly GCF_030014155.1 of Tachysurus vachellii. NCBI lineage: Eukaryota > Metazoa > Chordata > Actinopteri > Siluriformes > Bagridae > Tachysurus > Tachysurus vachellii. The sequence continues at coordinate 35,731,937 of NC_083461.1, read as the reverse complement.
CAAGTGGTTACAGTAAGTCTCTAGTTTTTGATTGGAGGATCAGGGTTCAAGCCCCAGCACTGCCAAGCCACCGCTGTTTAAGGGCCCTTAAGCAAGGCCCTTAACTCTCTCCGCTCCTGGGACACTGTGCCATGGCTGACGCTGTGCTCTGACCCCAACCT
>NC_083461.1:35711776-35726776 GCF_030014155.1 Tachysurus vachellii | reverse complement strand
AACATCGTAGGTTGTGGAGATCGCACAACTGAACTGTCACAGATTTGATTCTATGAAAATCAAGAAAAGAACAAGCGTCATCGTATCATCAAGAGAAGGGGGGCACATGGCTTAGTTGTTAGCACGTTTGCCTCACACCTCCAGGGTTGGGGGTTCGATTCCCGCCTACGCCTTGTGTGTGTGGAGTTTGCATGTTCTCCCCGTGCCTCGGGGGTTTCCTCCGTGTACTCCGGTTTCCTCCCCCGGTCCAAAGACATGCATGGTAGGTTGATTGGCATCTCTGGAAAATTGTCCGTAGTGTGTGATTGCGTGAGTGAATGAGAGTGTGTGTGTGTGCCCTGCGATGGGTTGGCACTCCGTCCAGGGTGTATCCTGCCTTGATGCCCGATGACGCCTGAGATAGGCACAGGCTCCCTGTGACTCGAGGTAGTTCGGATAAGCGGTAGAAGATGAATGAGTGAGAATGAGTATCATCAAGAGATGACGAAATCGAGTCCTGACAATGACACAATCCATCCACTGCAGGGGAGTCGAGGTAGGAGAGACGGTGTTCTCTCTCTCTCTCTCTCTCTCTCTCTCTTCCCATCAGTTGGATGGTGTCACTTGCCTCAGAGTAAGCATGTGTTAGCTGGATGATACAGAAAAGCTGCCTGGTGGCTGGGAATTGTCAAGTGCCTTGATGTAACTTCTCTCTAACAGGTGCATTTAGTATGATGGTCTTTTTAAACCAAGTCCTTCTGAACCAACAACGGAGATGTTCCACAAGGAGACAGCAGTGCAAGTCCCTCTAGATCAAGGCATGTTTCTAAATAAGTGAAAGTGACGTGACATACGGCTAAGTACGGTGACCCGTACTCAGAATTCGTTCTCTGCATTTAACCCATCCAAAGTGCACACACACAGCAGTGAACACACACACACCGTGAACACACACCCGGAGCAGTGGGCAGCCATTTATGCTGCGGTGCCCGGGGAGCAGTTGGGGGGGGTCGGTGCCTTGTTTAATTAAGGGCACCTCAGTCGTGGTATTGCTGGCCCGAGACTCGAACCCATAACCTTAGGGTTAGGAGTCAAACTCTACCATTTAGGCCACGACTTTCCCCGATAAATGCGATAAATGATAATACGTGCATTAAGAAAATGATTCGTATTAACACATTTTTACAACTGAACACAACTTTACTTTTAATTTATTTTGTCATTAAATTTCCCCAAATTTGATCATCTGCCAATTTGACATGATAATTCTAGAGTAATTCTTGAATAATTCTTTTAATTTTTTTACATTTTTTTCCCCCATAAGTAGTTTAGGTTAGAAATGTAGCAGTAAGCAGAGAGTTTTTCTGTGCAGTAGGTAGGAAATCTTTAAAAAAGTATTTTGCTCCTTTTCACTTTTGTTGGTCTTGAAAACTTCAGGTTGAGATAGAAGTAACATTGAAAGGTTATAGTTCCTTAAGTCCTAAATCTGCTCGTCTGTTTGGTGTTCTGAGTGCGTGGGACGTTTGATTAGACATAAATTGCGGCTCATTTTGGAAAAAATAGAAATTTATTCGTCACCTACGACGGATCAGGTCATAACGATCTAACGGGATCGTTCCTGAAATATAAAGGCTGTCTTTGTAATACGCTTTTACTGCGAAGGTTCAAAAATAAATAAATAAATAAATCTAATTCTAATGTGTCACTTTGACCCATACAGAACATCAGGGTTAAAAGTACAAGCAGGTCTTTCTGTGCTCCGGATTGCGTTACAGTGTGTATCCACAGATCCGCTTCTGTAAATGTGGAGTTCTTTTACTGTCAACACACTAATGGATTTATGGGTCAGAAGGTTAGTCACCCAATCAGCAGCGGTGTTTATGGTGGCCGTGTGATAATAGCGAACACCCGAGCGTTCTGTGTGGGTGCGTGTTTTTTGTGTGTTGGTATTTTTAGTTTTTTCAGAAACCCGAGAGTGTTCGTTTTAACTTCCACTTTCCATTACAACAGGAAATAAACTTCTTGTGTCCAGATTTGCCCTGTACCTATGGGGCTGGGGGTTCGATTCTTGCTTCCTCCCTGTGTCTATGTGTTTTCACATCCTCCCTGTTCTTCTGCGGTTTCCTCTGGGTACTCCGGGTTCTTCTGGGGTTTCCTCTGGGTAATCCGGGTTCTTTTGGGGTTTCCTCTGGGTTCTTTTGGGGTTTCCTCTGGGTTCTTTTGGGGTTTCCTCTGGGTTCTCCTAGGTTCTTTTGGGGTTTCCTCTGGGTTCTTTTGGGGTTTCCTCTGGGTTCTCCTAGGTTCTTCTGGGGTTTCCTCTGGGTACTCCAGGTTCTTCTGGGGTTTCCTCTGAGTACTCCGGGTTCTTCTGGGGTTTCATCTGGGTTCTTTTGGGGTTTCCTCTGGGTTCTCCTAGGTTCTTTTGGGGTTTCCTCTGGGTTCTCCTAGGTTCTTCTGGGGTTTCCTCTGGGTACTCCAGGTTCTTCTGGGGTTTCCTCTGGGTACTCCGGGTTCTTCTGGGGTTTCATCTGGGTACTCCGGGTTCTTCTGTGGTTTCCTCTGGGTTCTTCTGGGGTTTCCTCTGGGTAATCCTGTTTCTTCTGGGGTTTCCTCTGGGTTCTCTATGTTCTTCTGGGTTCTTCCCAAAGTCCAAAAACAACATTCTAGTACGATTGACATCTCTAAATTGTCTGTAGTGTCTGTGAGATTGTGCTCTAAGATGAAATGGCATGGTATCCTGAATCCTCCAGCACAAACCCCAGGTTCCCTGTGACCCTGTGGAGGATAAGCGCTGGATGGAAGATGGATGAATGAACGTCCTGATGTGTAAATGTTTTGGATTTGAACTGAGACAGATGGGTCACAGTTGAGACTCAGATCCTGCTGAACCAACATATGTTATCTATCACTCTTTGTTTGTATGTGTGTGTGTATCGAATGTTAACTGAATTTGGCTTTATGTACTGGAGAACTGTGATCAATATGTTTAACCCCATTAGTGTGTGTTTCAAGGTGTGTTCAGTCTCTCTCCCACACTTAACATAGACATACATTAAAATCAAACGACTGTCAGAGAAAACAAATCAACACCTTCCGACCAATCAGATTCAAGAATTCAGCAGTGCCATAAACCTGCTACCTTGACAGAACCCAGTATTTTTCCATAGCTGTAGAGTACGCCTGTGTGTGTGTGTGTGTGTGTGTGTGTGTGTGTGTGTGTGTGTGTGCTGATATAGACATACGGATGTTGTCGGTGCTCTCCTGGATGGTGTCGGTCTTGAGCAGGTTGTCGGCGAGCATGAAGGCAGCCGTCTCCACCGTGTCCAGCAGCATGGTGGCACAACGCAGCTGATCCATCACTGACAGCGCCTTCCATGCAGGCTGAGCGCGCTCACACAGCAGGTTATTCACCGTCTCCACCATCGCCTGCAGGAGCGAGAAAAATACAGAGATGAAATGAGAGACTGCTTCAGTGCCCTAGAGACGAGTAAAGAAATAGAGACATATATACTGTATATATATATAAATATATAAATATATATATATATATATATATAAATATATAAATATATATATATATATATATATATACACACACACACACCACACACACATAGACACACTCTCACTCATTTTCTACTGCTTATCCGAACTACCTCGGGTCACGGGGAGCCTGTGCCTATCTCAGGCGTCATCGGGCATCAAGGCAGGATACACCCTGGACGGAGTGCCAACCCATCGCAGGGTACACACACACACTCTCATTCACTCACACAATCACACACTACGGACAATTTTCCAGAGATGCCAATCAACCTACCATGCATGTCTTTGGACCGGGGGAGGAAACCGGAGTACCCGGAGGAAACCCCAGAGGCACGGGGAGAACATGCAAACTCCACACACACAAGGCGGAGGCGGGAATCGAACCCCCAACCCTGGAGGTGTGAGGCGAACGTGCTAACCACTAAGCCACCGTGCCCCCATTTTTACACACTAAATGTAACAAAAAAAAATCACTTTCCAAAGTCCTCGACCCCGAGTTGAGCAAATGACGTCCAATCATCACACGTGAACGTTCATCAAGAGCTCAACATTAAAAGTGTTTTGCTGTATGAATGAGTATCTGCTTCAGATTAGACAAAATCCCATATAACACTGATTAACAGTTCACTGCTGCATTATTCACTAAGATCTACAAACACACACTTTCCCAACCTTCTTTTATCCCAATTCCGTGACAAAGTTGTAGAATTTAAGAAAAGCCTATCTATCAAATTTATAAGCGCCTACAATATAAAGTTGAGTATCCTGTGTCCTAAACGGAAACAGACAGAGTCACTTTGTCTGTGGCTGAAGCTCAGACGGAGGTCTATTACACCCCTTGTGTGTTATGTACAGCCCCAGAGCTGGATTCCTGCAAACTTCTGTGATTTATTCGCGCCAACACAGTATTTATAATATTAAAGGATTGTGAGCGTTCGATGCTTCTTGCTTTTTCTGGTGCATTGTAGGAATTTTGTTAAAGATGGGACCTTTCAGTACGGGAGCGAAAAAGCCCTAAAAATGTCTGATTCCCTGATCAGCGGCTTTAAATTCTAGCGAACTAGAGAGCTGATTTAAAAGCCCATAAAGTTCATGTTACACAAAATGATGGAAGGTAAACTTTGTGAGTTTTCTGTTTGCTTTGTTTAGTATTCAGATGAAACATGTAACAGACTCAGACTCAGACTTCACATATATATATATATATATATATATATATATATATATATATATATATATACAAAAAAATTCAGTTGTCTGTCTGCATGCCTGTCTGTCTGTCTGTCTGTCTGCATGCCTGTCTGTCTGTCTGCATGCCTGTCTGTCTGTCTGTCTGCCTGTATGGCTCTCTGCTTACCTGTCTGTATTCTTGTCTGTCTGTGTGTCTGTCTGCACGTCTATCTGACTGTGTCTCCCGTCAGTATGTCTCTCTGTTTGTCTGTCTGTCTTTTGTTTGCCTGCCTGCCTGCATGTCTCTCTGCTTGTCTGTCTTTATGTCTGTATGTCTCTCTGCTTGTCTAGCCGTTCTTTTTGTATGTTCTTCTTGTCTGTCTGTCTGTCTGTCTGTCTGTATGTCTCTCTGCTTGTCCGTCTGTCTGCCTGCCTGTCTTTCTCTCTGCTCGCTTGTCTGTCTGTCTGTCTGTTTGTCTGTATGACTGCTTTTCTGTCTGTCTACCTGCCTGTCTGTCTCTCTGCTTGCCTGTCTGTCTGTCCGTCTGTCCATCTGTCTGTCTGTATCTCACTCTGCTTGTCCGTCTGTCTGCCTGCCTGTCTGTCTCTCTGCTCGCCTGTCTGTCTGTCTGTTTGTCTGTATGTCTCTCTGCTTGTCCGTCTGTCTACCTGCCTGTCTGTCTCTCTGCTCGCCTGTCTGCCTGTCTGTCTGCAAGTCTTCCTGTCTGCATGTCTGTCTCTCTGCTTGTCTGCTTGTCTGTCTGTCTCTCTGCTTGCCTATCTGTCTCTCTGTATGTCCTCTATCTCCCTGCTTGTCTGTCTGTCTCTCTGCTTGCCTATCTGTCTCTCTGTATGTCCTCTATCTCCCTGCTTGTCTGTCTGTCTCTCTGCTTGCCTATCTGTCTCTCTGTATGTCCTCTATCTCCCTGCTTGTCTGTCTCTCTGCTTGCCTATCTGTCTCTCTGTATGTCCTTTATCTCCCTGCTTGTCTGTCTGTCTGTAGGTTTGTGTATAATAGTTTAGACCACATCATTTTTACTGTGCAATCGATGAGATGTTGTAATACAACACATTGCTCAACACTAACAGTTTCATTCTCAGGCTATTGATGGATGCAGGAGCGAAGCCTCCCATCTAATATCACATCTGATACCTTCACCGCTTTATAGATTGTGATGGTCTTATTTGAAAAAGCAGCAGAGTTTTTTTTTTACCCACAATGCTTTATGATATGATACAAAAAAACCAAACTGCAAGCTAATCATTAAGGCAGAAAATGCAGAATGGACAAGACTCGCTAATCTGCTCCAATTAGAGACAGGATTCTCTGTGGACCTTCGTGAGTTTAACAGCCTGCGCTGGTATCTGTGGACGATGTGCTGTGTGTTTTAATAAACCTGAAACATATGCAAGAATTATTATTTTTAAAAGAAAAATAAGAAGGAATTCGAAAAGTATTGGATAAGTGAAATTGGTTTTGACAGCATGAGGAGACGGTGTCACCCATCTGGCGCCTGAACTTCACAATGAGGATAGATTTCCCATAATGCTCAGCCTCGCCATAAAGCACTTACATCTTCTCTGTCTGGGCAAGACATTAATATCTTTCTCACTTTCACTCGCTCTCTCTTTGTCTGCCACCACACACACACACTCTCATACACACACATACACTCTCTCATACACATGCACACACTGATACATGCACACATACACACAGTCTCTCTCTCTCTCTCTCTCTCATACATGCACATATAAACATACACAACACACACACTCTCATACACACATACACTCTCTCATACACACACACACACACACACACACTGATACATACACACATACACACAATCTCTCTCTCTCATACATGCACATATAAACATACACAACACACACACTCTCATACACACACATACACTCTCTCATACACACACACACACACACACACTGATACATGCACACATACACACAGTCTCTCTCTCTCTCTCTCTCTCTCTCTCTCTCATACATGCACATATAAACATACACAACACACACACTCTCATACACACATACACTCTCTCATACACACACACACACACACACTGATACATACACACATACACACAATCTCTCTCTCATACATGCACATATAAACATACACAACACACACTCTCATACACACACATACACTCTCTCATACACACACACTGATACATACACACATACACACAATCTCTCTCTCTCTCTCATACATGCACATATAAACATACACAAACACACACACTCTCATACACACACATACACTCTCTCATACACATACACACACTGATACATGCACACATACACACAATCTCTCTCTCTCTCATACATGCTCATATAAACATACTGTACACAAACACACACACTCTCTCTCACACATATACACACACACTCTCCCATACACAAGCACTCTCTCGTACACTCATGCATACTCACACACAGTCTCTCTCTCATACATACAGTACACACACAGTCACACCCACAGACACACACACTCTCATGCATACACACACAGAATCATACAGAGTCTCTCTCTTATACATGCACATATAAACATACACAAACACACACACACTCTCTCTCATACATTCACACACACACACACACACACACACACACACACACACACACACACACACACTCATACAGTACATGAGAACACATACACATTCTCTCTCTCATACATGCACATATAAACTTACACAAACACACACACACTCTCTCTCATACATTCACACACACACACACACACACTCATACACACTCTTCTACTGCTTATCCGAACTACCTCGGGTCACGGGGAGCCTGTGCCTATCTCAGGCGTCATTGGGCATCAAGGTAGGATACACCCTGGACGGAGTGCCAACCCATCGCAGGGCACACACACACTCTCATACATGTGAACACATACACATTCTCTCTCTCATACATGCACATATAAATTTACACAAACACACACACACTCTCTCATACATTCACACACACACACACATACAGTACATGAGAACGCATACACATTCTCTCTCTCTCATACATGCACATATATACACAAACACACTCTGCTTCTCTCTCTCTTTCTCTTTCTCTCTCATACACACACACTAACGCTCTCTCAGACACACACACACACACCATGATAGTATGTGATTATCTTTTGTGCTGAAATATAATATGTTCATGTAAAAGCAGCTCCGCAGGGAATGTGCAACACTGTGAAAATGAGAGCAAGAGCAATCTCTCTCTCTCTCTCTCCCTCTCTCTCTCTCTCTCTCACACACACACACACACATAACTATTGTTGTTTCTGTACCTAAACAGTGCCGCACACCTAACACAATTTTTTTCCAAATGAAATTACTTTTCCTATTAAAGGAAGAGTGAGAGCTTTTACAGCGATGTCAGGTCTAAACTGTGTAATAAACCTGAAACTAATAAATGGACATTAAGGAAAGTAGGTGCTGTCGCTACAGCATTTAAATACCAGAGCTGATAATATGCGTGCGATATTAAAATCTCTAACCTTGATATGCGAGGAAATTTTACAGCCTCCAGGTTATTAAAATGTTCCTATTACAATCAGTGCATTACTGCAGATCAGGGTTTTTTTTTTTTTTTTTTTTTTTTTTTAAAGCAGCCTTCTTGAATAAATTCATATGCAAACATGCCGGACATTTTATTAGGAACACGTGCAAAATAATACAATCCATTGTGTGGAAGCAGCAGCATCGCTTTAATGCTTCAGTCAGACATCATCACGGGAACAAAAATAAATAAATAAACCGTCTTTTTGCCTTTGACAGTGGAATTGAATTAATCCTTCCTGTCATGCTGAGATACAAACACACACACACACACACACACACACACATATACATGCATGCACATACACACACACACATACATGCACGCACACACACATTCACATGCATGCACATACACACACACACACACACATATACACAGACATACTGCACATGCGGGCACACACACACGCGCACACATACACACACGCACACATACATGCACACACATACACGCACACATACATGCACACACACACACACACACACACTCTTTCATGCATACACACACACTCTCATACACTATCTCTCTCTCTCACACACACACACTCTCTCTCTTATGCATATACACACAAAACACACACTCTCATACACACGCTATCTCTCGCTCACACACACACAAACACACAAACACTCTCTCTCTCTCTCTCTCTCTCTCTCTCACACACACACACACACAGACACACACACACACAAACACACACACTTTCTTTCTCTCTCTCTCTCTCTCTCTCTCTCATATATTCACACACATACAGTATGCACACACTCCCTCTCTCTCTCGCACACACACACACACAAACACTCTCTCTCTCTCTCTCTCTCTCTCTCTCTCTCTCTCTCTCTTTCTCTCTCTCTCACATACAAGAGAGTGTGTGAAGTATTTTAAATATCGTTTCAATAGCAGCAGCTCCTGAAGTGTTTCATTCTTCACACCACACATTAAGAACAGCTTCTACAGTAAATTATTGATGTGTACAGTACTTCATCACCTCCAACTCTAACCCTGATGCTTGCTGTTCTGTTTGTTAGCTTTCACGTGTTTGTTAGTGTGTTTGTGGTGCGTGTGCTCGAGCGGACGTGATACCTGGCCACTGACACATAAAGTGAAATCATTCGCTTCATCAATTCTTGCGACTGCAAACCAAAACACGGTTGTTGTGAAGAAAAAAGATTCATCCGACTGCATCGGAACAGAAACAGAGGCTTTTTAACATTTTTAACAGGAAAAAAAAAAAACGAAACCTTTTCCCGTTAGCGTCTAATGTTTTTACTGGTTAATGGAAACTGTTTTTCCCAATTCCCATTAGGAAGTGGTTTAATTTCGCAAAGCTGAGTGATGTGGCTAACTGATATGCTGCAGCTGAGATATGCTAATAGCGCTAACTAACTGAGAGCTGAGCACTTTCTATTTAAAAAAAAAAAAAGAAGAACCAATTTCCTGTTATTCTGTAACTTTTCCTGTTATTCTGTAAGATTTATTCTGAAATAAATAACCCACTAAACAGAAATCTGTCTTAAGCCACAACGGAAGTGTGTTATTAACACTCTGTGGTGAAGTAAGTTAGCATTAGGTCAGCACTAGCATAACACAGGATAGTAAATATTAGCGCTGGTAGAAATGAGCTGAGATTAGATTGTTTTCTAACAAATCAACAGCTTGATTAGATATTTGGTTAACCAGCTTATATTAGTGACAACATGCTAATATTGGAAGAGGTTTTATAGCTAATAATTAGTTTTGTTTTCTTAGCACATGCTAAAAATAGAAAACATGTTTCATCACACGAATATTCAACATCAAATATAGATTCATCCGAATAACAAAACCCAACTCTGTACATGTTAGCAGGAACTGAACTTTAGCATCAAGCTGCTAAAACACCTTTTTTTGGACAGGAGATGTGAGGAAAATGAGCCAATTAGCTATTTAGCTAATGCTACTTCCTCAGACCATCTAGTCATCGACGTTAATGAAAATGTTAGCTAATGTCAGCTGAAATCACCAAACGTATCATCAGCACAGCGCGGTAGATAATAAAGTCGAGATTAAAAATGAAAATCGAAAAATAAGACTCTGGGTGCTGTGGAAATAAATGTGTGGAATATGTGCTACAAATATTTAAAACACACACACACACACACACACACACACACACACACAAACACACATGCACAGAGTATAAGAACATACGCATATGCATGTTATAAAAATATTAGAAACATCTATCTCATACATACATACACACACACACTCTATCTCTCTCATACATACATACATACACACACACTCTATCTCTCTCATACATACACACACACACACACACACTCTATCTCTCTCATACATACATACATACACACACACTCTATCTCTCTCATACATACATACACACACACACACTCTTTTTCTTTCGTACACATACTATCTCTCTCTCTCTCTCTCTCTCTCTCTTTCACACACACACACACACACACACACACACACACACACACACACACACACACACACACACACACCCATACACCCATACACTAATGCATACACACACAAAACACACACTCTCATACACACACTATCTCTCTCTCTCTCTCACACACACACTCTCTCTCTCTTATGCATATACACACAAAACTCTCATACACACGCTATCTCTCGCTCACACACACACACAAACACACTCTCTCTCTTTTTCTCTCTCTCTCTCACACACAAACACACACAGACACACACACACAAACACACACACTTTATCTCTCTTTATCTCACACTAATGCATACACACACAAAACACACACTCTCATACACACACTATCTCTCTCTCTCTCTCACTCACTCACACTCTCTTTCTCTCTCTCTCACTCACTCACACTCTCTCTATCTCTCTCTCTTTCACTCACTCACACTCTCTCTATCTCTCTCTCTTTCACTCACTCACACTCTCTCTCTCTTTCTCTCTCTCTCTCACTCACTCACACTCTCTCTATCTCTTTCACTCACTCACACTCTCTCTATCTCTCTCTCTTTCACTCACTCACACTCTCTCTATCTCTCTCTCTTTCACTCACTCACACTCTCTCTATCTCTCTCTCTTTCACTCACTCACTCACTCACTCTCTCTCATACAGTATATACACACATACGCACACACACTCCCTCTCTCTCTCACACACACACAGACACACACTCTCTCTCTCTGTCTCTCTCTCTCTCTTTCTCTCTCTCTCTCACTCACTCACACTCTCTCTCTCTCTTTCTCTCTCTCTCACTCACTCACACTCTCTCTATCTCTCTCTCTTTCACTCACTCACACTCTCTCTATCTCTCTCTCTTTCACTCACTCACACTCTCTCTCTCTTTCTCTCTCTCTCTCACTCACTCACACTCTCTCTATCTCTCTCTCTTTCACTCACTCACACTCTCTCTCTCTCTCTCTCTTTCACTCACTCACACTCTCTCTATCTCTCTCTCTTTCACTCACTCACTCACTCACTCACTCTCTCTCATACAGTATATACACACATACGCACACACTCCCTCTCTCTCTCACACACACACACAGTTCTGTTTCAGGGTCTGAACCAGGAGCAGGTCCAAGTCCTAATTCTGATTTCGTCAAAAACCCTTTTGTCTGATGTGTTCCTTTAAAAATGAGCTGTAGGGTTCAGCCCTGTGTTTTCGATATTTCCAGCCAGTACTTTTCAGGCAGTCAGATTGTCTGAAACGATTCTTTCTCACGACACTTGAGCTACGAAGGTTGTTTCAACTCACCAGAGGTTTGACTTCGGTGAGAGAAACTCTACTCTCTATCAGCTAGAGAAATGATTTTATATATAAATATTCCTCGGTTCGGCTGGAAGCATCTTGATGCCATGGCACACTTCTCTTTTCCAAATCCCGCCATCTGTCTGTCTGTCGGAAGGAAGGTTTTGTTTTTTTTTAATTCGCATATTAATCAGGTTGATTATTCTGAGGAAGACAGAGTGTAGTGCAGAACAACAATGCTCGCATTTGAACACTTCATCAAGCACAATGTTAATCAGACTGCAGACTAAGTAGAAGGGACAACTTCCTGGAAGTGTGTGCAAAACAGGAAATAGGAAAACACGCCTTCTGTGTTTTTGTGTGTTTGAATCGTCTTCATTCATTTCAGTCTACACGTCTATTTCGACGTACGGATTTTCGAACGTTAAGCAGCGAGCTCTTTCAAACCCGCTGCAGATTTGATCTGTCCTTTATTCACGCTTTCTCTTTAAGCTCCCTTTCACTCTTTCTGTGGCAGAGGGATAGAAGGATGTTTTGTCTTTTGTCTGTTTGCTGCTGGCTAATGTGGCTATTGGCTGAATCATTCTGCCCCAGTTATAGTAGAGAGAGAGAGAGAGAGAGAGAGAGAGAGAGAGAGAGAGAGAGAGAGAGAGAGAATATCCAATCTGAGACCATAAATGACCACAAAAGAAAGACCGAGGAACAAAAAAAAGAAACTGGGATCCAAGACTGTAATATTAGTTTATGAAATCACCTCAGTGTGTAAAGTTGTGTGTGTGGGTATGTGTGTGCGAAAGAGAGAGTAAGAGAGAAAGAGAGAGAGAGAGAGAGAGTGAGCTACAATACAAGCAAAGATAACACTGAGGCGTTTTAGACCTAAACACAATTCTTGTTACACTCACACTCCCCTTTATCTGCAGCTTGCATAGACACACAGATACACAATTGTGTGCCTGTGCATGCACACGCACACACACACACACACACACACGCACACACACACACACTGCGCTTTCCACAGAGTTGCTAAATGGAGCAGAACTGAAATGCTTTGAAGCTGTGGGGCTAATCCAGCGTAAAGACTGCATCAGGCCACAATCACACACACACCACACACACACACCACACACACAGCATTATTCGTTGACCACTGAGAATTTTAGTATGTGAGAAATGCTCAAGCTGAACATGCTCTGTGTTATTGCGTAAGGAATAAAACCTGATAGTGTGACGTGATGCGGCTCTGAAAGTATTTCCGGCTAGAAGGCAAATGACGGCTTTATATCAATTCGCCTTTGTGTAAACAACAACATTTATGAAAAACTAAACAAAAGCAAACTCGTTTTAACGTGTTTAACGGAAACATTGCATACTAGAAATCCACTTACTGAGCACTTTATTAGGAACACCTCATTCACAAAGGGCAATTTATACATATGTGTAGATTTAGAAACGCTCACGTCAACCATCAGGATGGAGAAGAAAGTAAACTGATTGTTGCTACCAGGATTTCAGGAATACTGGGGATTTTTATACAGAATGGTGTAAAAAATAAAAAAGTGACAGTTCTCTTTCAAAAGAAAGGTCAGAGGAAAGCAGCCAGATTGGTTCAAAGTCTAAAGTAACTCACCATGAAACAACCGTGAAAAGCAGATAAGCATCAACTGACACCTCTCTTATCAACAATTCATCCACCAACTGAACTGTTGCTCACATGATTTTCATCACACATTAAAGACTGTAAGAAAATCCCAGGAGATCAGCAGCAACTTCCTGTCTGGAGTCAAAAGCTCAGACATGTTCTCTGTTCTCTTCACGTGTACCTGCATGACTGTCACCAGACACCGTGATGCTGCCTTACGATTGGCCGATTACATAACAGTAAGGTGTATAATCAGTGTGTTCCTAATAAAGTGGCCAGTGAGCCAAGGCTCAGTTTTTTTGTTCGATTTCGCCTGCACTATATAACACTATATAACCGGGATCGAACCGAGCAAAAAGAGAGGGATGACATATTCTGTTTCACCTGTCAATCAAAGCGATACTTGAGCAATCTTTGAGCTCGTGTATGAAGAAGAGGGCTGACTGCGCTTTCCTCAGAGTGTGTTACGCTGCCTGGTGACGCAACACAATCAAGAAGGACCATGTGTTTAGCGTTGTGGTGTGATAGAGGAAACATGAGACTCATCACCGTAACGCAAAACCTCTTTGTATTGAATATGATCAATAAACACAAATGTATACAACTATTCATTCGTTCCGACCGATTAATTAGATCATTCTGAGAGTTAAGTCTCGGAGACGATCGGATTCGAAGACCAGAATGAGAGCTACTCAAGAAAAAGTCTAAATATAGTACTGTATAGTCACCTTTTTTTCATCTATTGACGTGTCCTTTGAACTTAAAGAGCAGACTGAAGTGCTTAGTGCTTTAATCACTCAGTCAGTAAAGTGTAAAGCTTTCTGTCGGATGTATGAGCGGCAAATTCACTCTCCTGTTCCTCCATCTGCTACTGTCATGCCTTACTGCCATTCTGCTCTGCTCGCTTTTTCCTGTGTGTGTGTGTGTGTGTGTGTGTGTGTGTGTGTGTGTCTCCTGATGTGACATTGCTGACCGATGATGACATCATCAGTGCTTTCTCAGTAGGAACAATGTGCTCTACATACACAAATGTATTTAAAAAAAACAATTCATTAGCTCACTCACACACAGACACACACACAGACACACACACACACACACACACACACACAGAAATAAAAGCAGAAAATACCTGAATGAAGAATCGGCATGAGCGTTCTCTCTTTTGGAGCTGAAACAGAAGAAGTAACAAATTAATAACGCATTCCTGTACTTCTCACACACACGCGCGCACACACACACAAAGAGAGAGAGAGAAAGAGAGAGAGAGAGAGAGAAAGAGTGAAACACTAATAAGA
>NC_083461.1:35701776-35706776 GCF_030014155.1 Tachysurus vachellii | reverse complement strand
CCAAGACCCGTAACAACCGAATCCCTGTGTCAAGCTGGAGTGATGCAGCTGTTCTCCATTTATTCCCATCCCTTCAGACGCTCAACATTGATACATCCAGCTTTTACGAGGCAATTCCTAATGCTACTTGAAGACAAGATCATGGTATGTATTATGGATCGTTTAACAAGGGCTCTCCCAAAATCCAGCCATTTGGTTGCAACAGTGATGTTCATGCGCTACACTCTTAACATGGAACAACTGAATGGAGTCAGGTTGCTTAGATCCAAGTCATACTGTATAGCTTTAAGAGAAATAGCTGTTTGTCGTAACTGAGACCTTCTGCTCTCCTTAAAAGAGCTCTCAGCACCTTGGGCCATCACAGAACCTCCTTGTATAACAGTCTCTGCGCCACCTTTGTTTGGAAAGCATTTATCCGACTTCTCATGTCCACCATGCTTTGTCTCCATTCTTGAACAGGTAAGTATGGTGTAGACCCATGAATCCAGTGCTGGCCAGACCAAAAGTATTCTATCAGTCTTCTTTGGATTAGCTTTATTATATCCACCGGTGGCTATAGCACATTCAACCTATGCCATAGTATGGAGGTAGCCAGGTTATTCGTGACTATGAACCTACCCCTGTAGGATAGCCATTTGCCTGGCACCTTTTCCAGCATTTCTTCCCACAGACTCCAAGAACTTTAATGCCTTCTCTTCTCCATTGTGGTCCTCTTGGACATTGAGGTTGTGTTCCATTATCCCAGGGACCCACACCAAATCCCTCACTCTTCACCCAGTTAACTCTTTTGTATAAACTGGTATAGGAAAAGCCTTTAAAATTCTTTCTTAATTTACAGAACAGAGGTGTTATCACAAGGCTATAGAGTTGTCCTGAGAGTGGACATGACTGTCCAATACCTCTTCTAAATAGTACTGGACAACTCAGTGCACTCCCTATCTTCAGCATTACAGAAGCCCCGGTGTACAAAAACTTTACCTATACAATTTAACCAAGTTATTATATAGAAAAACATCAATTGCATCATTTATTAAAAACCAGGAACACAATATGTTTGCTCAATTTACAGAATGATTTTTCAACATAAGTCTATTGGCTAAACATTTAGACAGAATTTTATAGTCAAGACACAGTAATGATAGAATTCTTCAGCAACCCCAAGTCTCCATTTTCTTTGGCAGGAGTTAGAGCCCAGCCCGCTGACAACTATTGCGTAATGTGCTTCTCTTAAAGCATTCAGAAATTACCTTGTAAAAATCTTACCCTAGAACACACCAGAATTTCAAAGAGTAAGCCATCTATTGCTGGGGAACGTCCTACTGTAATCTGCTGTACAGCCTCTGAAAGTTCATCAATGGTAATCATTGCATGCAGTGTCCCTCTGACCTCAGGTTCCAGTTTGGGAAATCCATTTAAAAGTTGGTCCATACTTCTAGAATTACAGTGAGGGGGTCCATAGAGTTCATCATTACAGTCAGTCGTCATCCTCTTCATTACCACATGACCTGAGGTTACAGTGTCGTTTTACCATCTGGGGTGATTGATGTATACTGTATGCTTTTGATGGTCTACTTTTCTTTCCAGACTGAAGAAATACGTAGTATTTTGTAGTTTACCTCCAGTAGGGATTTCAGGTAAAAACTTTCTTTTTAACTCTGTGTTTATGCACCCAACATTACCATCAATTATAGATTCCATCTCACTAATATCTTTTTAAAACCAAAGTGTTATAAAGAAAAAAAACTTCATCTTTGCTTTCCCCAAGTCAGGTTTTGTCAAATCTCCCAAAAATTGAACTCATCTTGTAGTAAATTATCACTAAAATCGCAGTAATACTTAAGGCCTGTTGGGGATGTATTGTTAAAATCTATAGGCACCATGTGATGATCAGGGATCCATTAGAACCAGTAGGGATCCATTAGATCCAGTAGGCATTATTGACTCTATTGTTATAATTACTTACATATCGTCGCTGTCGGGCGGAAACCTCGTATGTACAAATTTGGTCAGTTTCATATTTTTTCACATATCGATGCTATTGGTCAGTCCCCACGTGGGTCTGTTATTTTTACAAGTTATTAACCAATCTAAAGTCTTGAAAATAGCTTGAGCGCAAATCTCATACAGTTGTGTTCAAAATTATTCAACCCCCAATGCTGTAAATGGTTTTAGGGAATTTAGTGTACATTTGTAATTGTATTCAGAATGAAATCCTACAAGGACTTCTTAAAGAACCATATGCAACTAAAATGACATCAATTAGTTTTGTAATACAGTAGTAAATGTTTCTTTTGTGAATTCTTCATTGACATAATTATTCAACCCCTTAAAGACTACCACTCTGAAGAACAGAGGTTCAATGAAGTGTTTTCAATCAGGTATTGAAAACACCTGTGGATATCAGGGAGCAGCAATAAAGCCTAATAAGCACCAATTAGGCAGCTTTAAAATGACTGTGATACTCAGCTCCTTCTAGACATTTACTGGTGTGGTTACAAACATGGTGAGGTCAAGAGAATGGTCCAGGAAGACAAGAGAACAGGTGATTACTCTTCACAGGAAGGGCAATGGCTATAAGAAGATTGCAAAGATGTTAAACATACCAAGAGACACCATAGGAAGCATCATTCGCAAATTCAAGGCAAAGGGCACTGTTGAAACGCTACCTGGTCGTGGCAGAAAGAAGATGCTGACTTCGACTGCTGAGGAACTGAGAAAAGATTTGTCAGATGTGGGTACTGAAGTTTCTGCTCAGACAATACGGCGCACCCTGCGTAATGAAGGCCTCCATGCCAGAACTCCCAGGCGCACCCCCTTGCTGTCCCCAAAGAATAAGAAGAGTCGACTGCAGTATGCCAAAAGTCATGTGGACAAACCACAGAAGTTTTGGGATAGTGTTCTGTGGACTGATGAAACAAAATTAAAACTGTTTGGGCCCATGGATCAACGCTATGTTTGGAGGAGGAAGAACAAGGCCTATGAAGAAAAGAACACCTTGCCTACTGTGAAGCATGGCGGGGGGTCAATCATGCTTTGGGGCTGTTTTGCTTCTGCAGGTACTGGGAAGCTTCAGCGTGTGCAAGGTACCATGAATTCTCTTCAGTACCAGAAGATATTGGATGACAATGTGATGCAGTCCGTCACAAACCTGAGGCTTGGAAGACGTTGGACCTTTCAACAGGACAATGATCCCAAGCATACCTCCAAGTCCACTAGAGCATGGTTGCAGATTAAAGGCTGGAACATTTTGAAGTGGCCATCGCAGTCACCAGACTTAAATCCGATTGAGAACCTCTGGTGGGACTTAAAGAAAGCAGTTGCAGTGCGCAAGCCTAAGAATGTGACTGAACTGGAGGCTTTTGCCCATGATGAATGGGCGAAAATACCCGTAGATCGCTGCAAGACACTTGTGTCAAGCTATGCTTCACGTTTAAAAGCTGTTATAACTGTAAAAGGATGTTGTACTAAGTACTAAGATTGAATGTCACTTGGGGGTTGAATAAAACTGATAATGATGTGAGCTCAGAAAAGACATTTGTGGTTATTTCATTATAAATGTTATGTTATATTTGTCTGACCTACATGTGCCTCTTTGATTTAATTGTAAGCAGGATGACTGAATGATCATAATCAATGTCAAACCGACCAAAACAATCAATTTCAGTGGGGGTTGAATCATTTTGAACACAACTGTAACTCCATTGGACACTTCAACTGTCCACCTCTTCCTCACTCCGAGGGAGAGCTTCACGGCATATTTCTCCTCAAGAAGAGTCGCAACGAATCAACACGTCTTCTGAGGTAAATGTCTTCAAAACACTGGGCTCAAAGAAAAATAAAACTTGACCCCCGCTAGTTCTGGTGCTCGTCTGAGGACAGGAATTTAGCGCAAGACAATCCACTGTAACGCGGACTAAACCCTGTGCACTGCAGATAAGGTACGGCGTTTTTTTAATTTCCTGAAAAATAACGGTTTTGGAGATACGAGCATTCCGCCCGACAGCGACGATATATTCTGTCCAATCTTGTAAAGGTAACGTTAGAGTTATCCATGTATACCGCTTTACCGATTTGTTCCTGACCCTCCACATTCTTTTTCCACCTCTACAATAGACAAAATATTTATATCCAAACATAACAACACAAATTTGTTGCATGACTTAGTACAGTCCACCTTTCACCATCTCTTCCACTTTATTATTATTATTATCAGAGTGTTTTTCTTGTAAAAGTGACATTTACAGTTTTCAGCTGAATAAATTCTGAAATCAGAGCTCTTTTGTTGACTCCCGTCCCTCTGTTAATATTTAAAGAGCCCACTCTTACAATCCCCATAATATTATATATATATATATATATATATATATATATATATATATATATATATATATATATATATATATAAAGGATAAAAGAGACCGACAGAAGAGAATACATAAAAGACACCCAAAGTGGTATACTGTACACATCAACTGTCCTATTTATTAGATTTTCATTTCAATGGGGTTTCCCCCCTCCGCAGCTTTGTACGATTCTGTTTTAATCAGAATCTCTTCCTTTGACTCAGTCTATCCTCTCCAACCCTGCGCTGCCAGCAAAGTACTGAGTCTCAAATTCCTTTACATCTGGAACTACTCATACAAAGAACCGTTAATCTCTTCTAGAGAATACAGCTGATCATGTCCTACTGTATCTGAGAAAGACTGGATGCATCTGAGAAGTCAGAAGAAAAATCCTCGTTGTTATACATTTCTACATCAACTATGTCCTCTGTTCGTCCTGCTACTCCCAAACTCACCTCGGCAACACCGTACTGTATATGCCTGCACTTTCTGGATCATTTACATTCATCTCCTTACTCAGAACTATCCACAGCCAACTATCAACCTGCCCTGACACATGTACAGTATTCCTACATTCTCATTTGCAATCTAAGGCTCAGTATTCATCCTGTCTTTTACAACGTTCTCTATGTTTTCTTCTGGTGTTTCACTTGGGCC
>NC_083461.1:35671776-35691776 GCF_030014155.1 Tachysurus vachellii | reverse complement strand
CAGAGCCACCATAAGTTCTACTGTGGGATAAGTGGGACCAGATCTAGCCTTCGCTTCCCACACACATCAGTGAGCCTTGGGTACCAATGATCTTATCACTGGGTTCACCAGTTGTCCTTCATTGGACCACTGTTTGGTAAGTACTAATCACTGCATACCAGGAACATCACCCAAGACCTACTGTTTTTGGAGATGCTTTGATGCTCCCAGTCATCTAGATATCACAATTTGTCACTTGTCAAAGTCACTGATGCTTGATATTCCAATACTTGCCCTTTTTCTTACTTCCAACACCACAAATTCAAGACCGTTCACTTGCTGCGTAATATATCCCACAACCATGATGTGCCACTGTAATGAAATAACTCCATGATTCTTAATGATTCAAATAAACCAAAACCAAAAAAAAAGAAAAAAAGGTAACTAGTTTTCTATCAGACTGTTTTTCTTATGATTCAGTTCAATGAAAATCAATTAACAAAATTTTAGTTGTATTTTTCAAATCGATTAACTGTTAACTCGATTAACAAGTACTTCAATTCGTCAACTGTCCATGGCTGAACCTCCTCCAATCTAATGCAGAAAAAGAGAACGTAAATCCAGGGAGATCCACATAACCCCCCATCCCCACACCCTCTTTCTCTCTCTCGCTATTAATGTGTTTTGGGAAGGGAGAAAGGCTCGGTTGCTACAGGGACAGTCTGAAAGAGGGATCATGAATAAGGAGAAGAGAAGAGGCGTGGGTGAAAGAATAGTACAGAATGTCAGCTAGATTCATGAGCATGCTTGTGTGCTTATCTAATTTAGACGTACAATTAAACAGTCAACAATGAGCTTGCATCCAAATGTGAAGAATTCAAATGCTGTTAAAGAAAAGGAGGACAAATCAATTAAATTTTAATAATTAAATAAGAGATTTATTTTATACAAAAAATGTGATCCCTTTTTTTTCCTTCTAACCTCAACATCTGTTTTCCTATCAGATCCACATGAAAAATAATCCCACTCATGACACCACGTTGGCAAATCAGGCAAAGTGTCAAGTGCAGATCTTTCATTTCTTTTATGTTTAAATGTCAAGAGAGAAAATCAAAATAACGTGCTAGCTTCAATATAAATCAATCCCAAATAAGACCAAATACTGCCACGTAGCACCATTGTATATTATGACTAAAATATTTAGAGGAAAGTCATGACCTTTGTATTTTCACGATCTAGCTCCCAGTTATACTTAACCCAGAACTTCAGAATCCTAAGGTCATGAAATGTCCTATTATTTTATAATTACATGTGTTCACCCATTGAGGATGGGTTCCCTTTCGATTCTTCCTCTCAAGGTTTCTTCCAAAGACACACTCATTTTTTTAATTTCATTTTTTTATTTCGTTTTTTTCATTTAGAGGGAAACATCGAAAACATTTACTTTACAAAGTTTACAGTAACAATTACAAATCACTCAGTAACTACTCAGTTACTCAATAACTGCTACTAAAATACTCAGTAGCTATTGCTAATTTACTTAGTAACAACTACGCATCACTCAATAAACTCAGTAGCTACTGCTAATTTACTCAGTAACAACTAAAAAAATAACTCAGCAACTACAAATTACTCAATAACTACAATTTGCTCAGTAACAACTACAAATTACTCAGTAACAACTACAAATTACTTAGTAACTACAAATTACTCAGTAACTACAATTTGCTCAGTAACAAGTACAAATTACTCAGCAAACAACTACAAATTACTCAGTAACAACTACAAATTACTCAGTAACTACAAATTATTTGGTAACTACAAATTACTCAGTAACAACTACAAATTACTCAGTAACTACAAATTACTCAGTAACTACAATTTGCTCAGTAAAAAATATAAATTACTTAGTAACTACAAATTACTCAGCAGCAACTACAATTTGCTGAGTAACAACTATAAATTACTCAGTAACTACAAATTACCCAGTAACAACTAAAAATGACTCAGTAACAACTAGAGATTACTCAGCAACAACTAGAAATTGCTCAGTAACAACTACAAATCACTCAGTAAGTAAAAATTATGCAGTACCAATCAGTAACTGAAAATTATTCATTAACTCAGTAACTACTACAAATCACTCAGTAACTACTAAAAACTACTCAAAAATTACTCAATAACTACAAATTACTCAGTAACTACAAATTACTCAGTAGGAACTACAAATTACTCAGTAACTACAATTTGCTCGGTAGCAACTACAAATTACTCAGCAGCAACTACAATTTACTCAGTAACAACTACAAATCACTCAGTAACTACAATTTACTCAATAACTACAAATTTCTCAGTAACAACTACAATTTACTTAATAACTACAAATTATTCTGTAAATACTACAATTTACACAGTAACAACTACAAATCACTCAGTAACTATAATGTACTCAATAACTACAATTTACTCATTAACAACTACAAATTGCTCCTCAACTACAATTTACTCAATAACTACAAATTTCTCAGTAACAACTACAAATTATTCAGTAACTACAAATTTCTCAGTAACAACTACAAATTATTCAATAACTACATATTTCTCAGTAACAACTACAAATTACTCAGTAACTACAAATTTCTCAGTAACAACTAAAAATTACACAGTAACTAAAATATACTCTTACTTTTTACTGTTACAAATTACTCAGTAGGTGCTACAGATTAGTGAGTAACTGCTATTAAATACATAGTAACTACTACATCAGAGATTTTTAATTTTTAAAGAACATTTCCATTTAGAAGGAAATGTTGGATATATTTACAGATTTGAAAATGTTTGGAGGCATTGGGTTGCATTGGGCAAGAAAGCAATGTTTTAGAAATGTTTTAAGAATTACCAGGGCAACTCCAGAAGGCATACGGTTTTTTCAAAGATGTATAAGAGACTTAATGATCTAAAGAGACTTCAATATTGTTGTAGATAAGGACACATAAAAGAGAGTTTGTCCAACAATGAGAGGTGAATAAAGGTAGGCAGAATCACAGCAGTGCAGCAGATTCTGAAATGACACCCAGTCTTCTCCACTTAGAATGTGGTTTAAAAATGTGTTGGTTAAAATTGGTTAAATGCCTAAAATCATGTCTGTGGTTAACACAAGCTCAAGCTATTTTTATTTTAAGTTTTATTCTACAACATAAAGTAAATCAGTAAAAGCCCAGACATGATTTTTTTAAAGTCTGGTGGCTGCTAAACAGGAGTACAGAGGTTGTGTTGGACATTAAATTTGTTTATACTAATAACACAATCTTACGAACTTTTAACTCTAACCTTATTCATTCAGATTTATCCCCGAAAAGAACACAGTGGATCCTTATGAAGGATCATGTTTATTAATCGTACATTTTTCTTAGGCACAAAGTTTGTTATTTTCTGCATTAATTCATAAAAATGTCAATGGAAAAATCCTACGTAAAAATATGTACGCCATCCCCTGAGCACTCTACTGTTATATCATATAACAATAAGAAAACCAATAAAATATTTCTTTTAAAAGATTATACAGTATATAACAGAATATGTGGAATTAAATAGAATAAAATTATGAAATTATTCATTTCAATGTCAGTACTGGTGTAAATAAACACCAAAAATTGCCATCCAGTGTTTTACACAGCAGATGTTTTAAAGCTAGCTTAATTGTTTAATCGTATTTATAACCAGCTTCTACGTGAAATAAAGATCAAAGAGACTGAAGTGTGAAAGAAATTTTTAAGTAAAATTTGGGTGAAAATGAAAGAAGCGTTCAATTCAAAGTCAAGTCTGTAAAGTCAAACGTGGTAAAATAGGAGCAGCTTGTGTAACGTCACAGCTTCGTGGCGTGAAGTTTCTACAAACCGGCACTTGAGCGTGATGACGGGGGCAGAAGTATAATAAATGAAAAGCCTCTTTAACAGCCGTAAGGAATAGACAGTTCTCCTTCATTAGGCTATATTCATGTCCAGCGCAGCAGCTTATTATGATCTATGTTTCCCATCTCATCTCGTCATGTTGCTTTTTCTGTCTCACTCTCTCTCTTTTTTTCCTCTCTCGCTCCGTCTCTCTCCCCCGCCCCTGCCACCCGTCTGCTCTCGAGCAGTGCTAAATGCACTGGTGATTTTAAAGGGCCGGTGTGCCAGATGAAATCGTTTCCTGTTTCTATTTCTGAAGTCGACTGTGTAAAGCGCTACTGAAGCACAACTCGGATCGTTCTACGGTGACTAATCTCGCTTTTTTGCCCCCCCTTCATCTCCGATCACTTCCTCTACCTCTGCTCCCACTTGCACGGCGCAGCCATTAAACAACAGGCCAGGCTTTCATCTTGAAGCCAATCTCTCCATCTCTTTTTGCTCTCTGCTCTGCTTTACTCCTGCGTGTCCCCAGATTGTCATCACTTTACAACCCACTCAGACACAATGTAGGTGGAGATAAAGGACTGTGTGTGTGTGTGTGTGTGTGTGTGTGTGTGTGTGTGCGCGTGTGTGTGTGCGCGCGTGTGTGTGTGTGTGTGTGTGTGTACATGCATGTTTGTATGTTCTGGCATCTATGTTTTGACAGGAAATACCACTTTGATTGGCATCCCATTAAAGGATGTTTCTTCCTGGCTATTTATGGCTGATTAAGCCACGTGTTCTACAGTAGCTTCATTATTCCCCGTCCAGTACTGTCACTAAACTTAAGTGCTAGAGTGACTCACAAAGTTTCACCTATCTAGCCGATCAGTTTAATCTTCCCTTTTTCATTAGAGTTTATCTTAAAACCATTTAATCATTTTAACAAGATCACTGGCTTCATTCTCATGCTCACTTTAAAGATTGTTGCTGAAAGACGTAAATAATTTCTTATCTAAACCATTATTCAAATTCGTTACATTACAAATCATTTCTTTTCTTTACAGGAAGAAAACAAAGCGCATTATTAGCACCCAGTGTATGACTTTTTTCAACAATTGTGTTCTTTTTACTTATTAAACAACACCAAGCCATACACTTTTTCAGGGTCAAATTTAAGACACGCACGGTGAAGTAAACAAACACATACGTTCCACACAAACACAAATGTTCTAGAGGTGGAATCACTCTCACTCACTCACTCATTCTTTTTGTACCGCTTATCCAAACTACCTCGGGTCACAGGGAGCCTGTGCCTATCTCAGGCGTCATCGGGCATCAAGGCAGGATACACCCTGGACGGAGTGCCAACCCATCACAGGGCACACACACACACACTCTCATTCACTCACACAATCACACACTACGGACAATTTTCCAGAGATGCCAATCAACCTACCATGCATGTCTTTGGACCGGGGGAGGAAACCGGAGTACCCGGAGGAAACCCCTGAGGCACGGGGAGAACATGCAAACTCCACACACACAAGGCGGAGGCGGGAATCGAACCCCCAACCCTGGAGGTGTGAGGCGAACGTGCTAACCGCTAAGCCACCGTGCCCCCCGAGGTGGAATCAAGTCAGTGGAAATGACACCAAACCGCATTACCCATCATCTCCAGCACTGATCGCTCACTCCTGCTGATTAGCTGGTTAATTTTCTCCTATTACGTTTCCTTGTTTATGTGTTTGTTGTCTGTGCCGTCTTTTGTTTCATCCATAATTTATGTTTTTTCTTACTTTTATAAGGAAGAAATGACTTGCATGGACTGGTGGGTATTAAGGTTGTTGTCAAATTTATACACGATCGAAGTAAGAGATCAATTCATGCCATATCGTGTTTCTGTTTTTAGGATATTTCCACACTTGTCAAACTATATATACAATATATACAGTCTGAGGCACCAACTCATAGACTTCCTTTTTTCTTTTTTCACCAACTCAGTCTTCTTTCTTGTTTTTCTTTCCTGACATAAAAAAAAATCCCATATGGAAATGTATAACATGTGCAAATAAAACGTATTTTAGAATTTTTCTTCAAAGTAGCCTGTAGTAGTGACAGATTTGCAGACTCTTGGCATTTTCTCAGCCTCCATGCGGTAGCCACATGGGAAGCTTTTCTACACATCTTAAAGATGTTCCTGCATATGCTGAGCACGTGTTGGCTGCGTT
The DNA here is from genome assembly GCF_030014155.1 of Tachysurus vachellii. Classification (NCBI taxonomy): domain Eukaryota; kingdom Metazoa; phylum Chordata; class Actinopteri; order Siluriformes; family Bagridae; genus Tachysurus; species Tachysurus vachellii. The sequence continues at coordinate 35,685,697 of NC_083461.1, read as the reverse complement.
CCTTTTGTTCGGAGTAAAAAATATTGTTGCGGAAAAAAAGACATTGACTCAGCTATTTTGAAAACCTGTGCTGGTTTTGAGAAAACAATCGATTTTGGAATAACGGTGGCGAGCATAGTGATTTTTGATTGTTATCATTTTTTTTAAGATAAGAAAACATACTTTATCATGTTTTTGTATCTTATACTGCATGTCACTGTTGAAAGAATGTATAAAATTCATTAATTTTTAATTATTAAAGACATTAAAGACACAATATCTTTGGAAGGAGTTTCCAGTGCTAGCGGTCAGAGTGCAGTCAGGGTTTGCAGGATACGCAGCTTTGCGGTTTCTTTGTTAAAGATGCCCTGCCACACGTATTTCATTACTTTTGTGGTAATGTCTGAAGTTTACCGTGGACTCTGTAACATTTTTTTGTGGAAATAATGCCTTGGTTACCTTGTTTCAAGCCATTCTAGTGTGGTATAGAAAGCCTGCAGGAAGACTCGATTTGCCCCAGTTCTCATGAATATTCAAATGAGCTATGCTGCTTGGCTCCGATTGGCTAACCGCTAGGATATGAGAGCATGACTATTCATTCACCCAGCGCAATAAGAAATTTGTTTACAATCACCTTGAATTGCGGCAGAATTGTTTCTTCACAAGCCCGTTGACGTTCAGCCATCCTTGCTGTATAGGAAACTCACTGAGCTACACAAATTCTGGGGGCGCGGTCTCAAGTGGGAGAGCTCATGAATAGTAATGAGCTCAGTCACTCTGACGTCAGAGTGACCAGCGTTTCCAACTGACCTGATTTCTCCCCTTATTTCTTTAGTTGGCTAGAACTGACCGGGGAGGTAGCAGTTCGTTTACAAATTCACGACACAACACAAACACATATGGACCTAACACATATCAAAAAATACAAGTAAAAACGGTTTTGTGTGGAAGGGCACCTTTAACCTCAAGAAAGAGTCAAATTGAGAGGTTGGTAAGGGACTTGTACTGAAACTGTGACCTCAGATTCCAGTTCCTAGCTGACAGGAGTGAAACTCAATGAGGTCTTCTGCTGTTGAAGTTGATCCACCTCAAGGTTTGATGTATTGTGCATGTCCAGATGGTTTTCTGCTCACCAGGTTTGCAAACTGGCTATTTGATTTCCTGGTCATTCGCCTCCAACATCTTTTATCAACAAGATGTTTTCATCTATACTCACTGGATGATGAAACTGTTGTGTGTGAAAATTTCTAGAGATCAGCAGTTTCTAAAAATATTCAAACCAGCCAACAACAATGCCACGTCTCGGACCATGTCTCTGATATCACATTGAGCTTGATTTGAACTCAAATTCTTGGATGTCCTGTAAACAATTGCATAGATAAACAGGTCTACAGGTGTTCCGATTGAACCGACTTGTGAATTTTCACGTATCACGCAAATGAACAGTAATTCAAGGTGAAATCACCAGATAACATTTTAAAAAAAGGATCCAAAAGCTGTACATTAGAAATTCAATTCAGTTATAAAAAAAAAAAAAAAAAAAAAAAAAACAGGCGCATAGTGTTTATAAAAGCATATTTCCTTTACGTCCTGAAAGGGGGTGCCAAGTGGGGAAGGGAAGAATGTTCTTTATAGAATTTTACTTGAGAATATAGAAAAAAAAATGGAAAACAACACCCTCGTCCACTCAGCTGCCAACTGCACAACCCTCTCATCAGGAAAAACCTGCACATCACAAATCATCCACACTCTTTCCGTCCATCCACATGCCAGAAAGGCAAATCACCCACACATTTCACAGCAATCGCTTCTGCTAACTGGTGGCTTAGGGGTTAGAGCACTTGCATTGCGTCTCCGGGGTTTATATGTTTCATTCCCGCCTCCACCCTGTGTGTGGATTTTGCCTGTTCTCCCTGCGTTTTAGCGGTTTCTTCCGGGTACTCCAGTTTCCTCCTCCAGTCCAAAGACATGGGTTAGAGGTTGATTATTATCTCTAAATTGTCTGTGGTGTGTGAGTATGTTTTGTGCTCTGTCACCCCATCCAGGGTGTCCCCTGCCTCGTGCCTCGAGTGCCCTGGGGTAGGTTTCAGGCTCCTCATGGCCCTGAACCACTACAGAAAATGGAAATATGGACGGGTGGATGGATAGATGGATAGATCTATTACTGCTAGTGTTAGCAAGCTGGAGTTCTCCTTCCTGTAAGGTCATTGCTGTCATTGCTGGCCTGCAATTGCTGCTTGACCTTTTGTTTTGTACAGTATCTTGAAACCAAGTTATAGAATGTAATTATTTTTTGTAGGATATTTCGTATGTGAATTTTTACCTGTGTTGAGCGGTGGTAGGTAACTACTGTAATTCATCCATTTTCTGTACCAATTATCCTACACAAAAGCACAGGAAACCTGGAATTTATCCCAAGGGACTTGAGGCACAAGGCTGATGACCCCAAAGCCAAGCTCACAGGGCACAAACACACACACTCAGACACTTAGACAATCATCCTACTGTACCATGCCTGTCTTTAGTACCTGGAGAAATCCCCTGAAGCCCAGGAGTTCCAGAGTACCCAAAGGAACCCTCTGAAGCATACAGGGTGGAGTCATACAGGGTATTAGAGTTAAATGTAGACAGCCACCTGTGCTGATAAGATATTCGACTCGATTCAATCAGAATAGAAAAGTTATTAAATTGTTTGCGAAAGGCTCCTGAAGGATGGAACAGAAAAGCCTTTGCTTTGTCCTTCATTTACGATGCCACAGTCTCCTATGGCCTGAAGTAACGTGTAGGAAGAACGACATGCTCTCAACAACACTGGCATCAGTAAGCTCATGTATGGTAACCTGGTATAGTAAGAGGGTAGTTAACATTTTCTTGAGTGTGTGAAACAATTTGAAAAGAGGCAGTCACTGGTCAGTAACTGTTATGGTTTCCCCCAATGGCTCGGTCTCAAGGGCAGTTTCTCAAGCCTTTACAAATTCAAGTCAGAAATAGCTTCTAGCATTTCACCAGCATACAGTATACGCAAGGAACGCAGAAAATCATCGATGTTGTGAGCACAGTGAAAGACTACTTGCGTTATTTTGAAAACAAGTCTACGTGTAAGTGCTGCGGTAAATAGAAACGTTTTCTACAGTCCAAGTGTGTACGTGTGCTCGGGTTTATGCGCTCATCGTTACGTTACCGATTGATCCGTGTGCGCGGCTCGCTGCTGACAGCGCCAGGTGCGTTCTGCGTTCGTTCGGATCGGTTTAAATAAAGTTTTCTCCGTGTACTGAGCTGTAATTGGCTGTAGCAGGCATTCTAACAGAGTGTAAGACATCATCTCATTTAATAAAGAGCAGGAAAGAACGCCACTCGCGTCGAAAACAGAGCACACAGGCTATTCCACTTAACCCACCCTATGTGCCTATCTCAGCATATTACATTACTATCAGGAATACAAGAAGCCTTTAAAAGTGTGTGTGTAAGAGACTGTGTTTAAAGCAAAAGAGATTAAGTAGCTATCACTTTTTTAAGTTAGACTTATGTCTGGGTACTTTTAAATGAAGGAGTTTGTGTGTGTGTAGGAAGGTGTGAAAGAGTGTGTCATGCTTAGGAGGACAGAAGAAATTTAATTCCAATTATTCTTTGAAGTTTTTTTAATGCATTTGCGTGAGGGAAAGTAGAACAGAGACACAGCAGCGGTGACAGAGCTGAAAGAAAGAGTGAGAGAGCGAGACTTGGCAGGATAAATTTAATCCCTCAATCCTCCCTTTCTGTTACTGCTTTAAGACTGATTGTTTTTTTTTTGTTTGTTTTTTCCCCGTTTTGGCATCCTGTGAAACGCATGATTCCTCACAGCACTGCACTGAAAATACACAATCACATAAAAAAATAAAAAAAACATAAAATCGAGTGAAAAATGTCACAGTTCCAGCCGTCCGTTATCTGTATCACTTATTCTACACACAGTCGCAGGGAACTTGGAGACTACACACCCCCTAGAGGCAACCTGGAGGTACACAACCCCAGGACGGGGTACCAGTCCATCGCAGGGCTTAATCACACACAATCACACACTACAGGCTATTTCACCACAGCATACAACACATGCCTTTGGACATGGGATGGAGACCAGAGAACCTGAAAGAAGGTTCCAAAGCACCAGGAAGAACAAGCAAACTCCATACAAAAAGGTTGTAGGTGGGAATCAAAGCGTCAACCCTGAAGATACAAAGCAGGTATTCTATACTGACATTTCTTCAAGTGTGAAATAACTGTGCTGATAAGATATTCGACTCGGAATAGAAAAGATATCAAATTACAACATTCATTCATTCATCTTCTACCGCTTATCCGAACTACCTCGGGTCACGGGGAGCCTGTGCCTATCTCAGGCGTCATCGGGCATCAAGGCAGGATACACCCTGGACGGAGTGCCAACCCATCGCAGGGAACACACACACACTCTCATTCACTCACACAAACACACACTACGGACAATTTTCCAGAGATGCCAATCAACCTACCATGCATGTCTTTGGACCGGGGGAGAAAACCGGAGTACCCGGAGGAAACCCCCGAGGCACGGGGAGAACATGCAAACTCCACACACACAAGGCGGAGGCGGGAATCGAACCCCCAACCCTGGAGGTGTGAGGCAAACGTGCTAACCACTAAGCCACGTGCCCCCCCAAATTACAACATAATGTGGGCTAATTGAAAAGATATTTACGATGTCCACCAGAGTGTCGTTGGCGATCTTGACATTTTTTCACATCCAACGTCAGCGCCCTGTTTTTGGACACCAATAGGACAACGACTATTGCTTAATCTGCCTGGAATTGAAGCATCTTCGACAAGCTCTTACTCAAACTGTGGCATAATTTAAGTTGCAATGTGTGAGTCCTACAGATTTATATAAATACTGCTTATCATTCATTATCCTCCTTCTGACGCTGTGTGATCACCACCGGCAAAGAGAAAAGCAAACTGTAAAGCCCTCTAGGAGAAGAAAGAAAAAAGGTAAGCTATCCCTTGTCAGAAATAGGCAGAAGTCTCAGGCTGCTCAGTCATCTGGAACAGAGAAGAGTGAGCACTTTACAACATCGTTGGATTGAGGACGTGTTGGCAGCAGGCATGAGACAAATGCAAGAGCTGTTCAGACAGAAAGCAACCATGCACAAGTGCAGAATTCAGAGAATTTTAGTACAGCTTCTTCATATAAAGAAACCAACTCTGATGTTTTCTATTTCTCTAAATGGAGATTTAAAAGTAATGCTGGAGTGCATCTCAGCAGCAGCAGCAATGGGGAGTTATGGATGCTTGTGGATGCCTGGAGCTGGGTCTCTCACTTGACAGATCATAAGGCAAACTGTCTGGCTCAAACACCATTGCAGAAACCTAGAAAATCTGCAACACCCAGTGCCGGTTCTAGGATTTTTCTGTAACAGGAGCCATTAAGGGGCCACATGTTACATTCAGGGGCCAAGTACAGGGTACATTCAAGCACACAAAATAATTTCTTCAGTACTGTGCAAATACATTTCGGCAGTCGTTCCTTTTTCAAACGCTCGAGTGCCGCCAATTGTTTGGGGGTGAAATTGCATCTGCGATCGTTGTGAAAAATTCTCCGGTTGCTCTTCTCGTCGACGATTGATGGAACGGGGGCCAATCAGGGGCCAATCAGATTTCAGCAGGGGCCCTGTGGCCCCGCCCCTGGAACTGCCCCGGCAACACCTTCCATTAGTATCTGGAGTGTGGGGGGTGTGGGAGGCAATAGAGCATAACCTTCTTTTATCTAAAAACGCTGACTGGTCATTTTGAGGCAAAAGGATTCCTTTAGATAAGTCTTTTCTTGAGTTTGAGTTTGTGTGTTGCTTTAGTGCAAAGCCCAGCCTTAATAGTGCACCCGAAGAAAAAAACTGCACGAACCTAACTAGGACTCATTGAACAGGACGGGTTTGTTCAACTGAGTGACTCGCTTTAAAAGACTGAGCAATTTGAGACAGAAAACCTTTTTTGTCCAACACATCATTGCTAAATACTGTAGTCGGGTTTCAGAAACTGCCTGAACGAGCCAAGGAGCATCATGGAGCTCACCATCTTCCTTTTCCAGATTCTACAGACTGAATGTAACCATGATACTAGTTGGTAGATGACTGGTATTACTGATGTAGATCAGAAGGCAAGTTGTCTAACTCATACATGATCACAAAAGCCTAGCAAAAACGCTCCATTAGCTTTCATTAGTAACTGAAGAACTGTTGGAGGAACTAGATTATTACCGTCTTTTTCCCCCAAACACTAACTGGTCATTTTGTCACAGAAGGCTTCCTATAGATGCTCTTGTCTTGCATCACTTGAGTTGAAATTCTTGCGTTTGTGGCTTGGTTAAATGGATAGTTCACTCAAATGCACAACCCTACCAGTGCACACAAAGAATAAACTGCCTGAACCTGACTAGGACTCACTGAACAGCACAGATTTGATCATATGAGCAGCTCACTTCAAAGGACTAAGCAATTTGAGACAGACAACTGTTTATCCAAAACATTATTGCTGCATGGTTGGGTTTCGGAAACTGCCTGAACGTGTCAAGGCTCATCATGGGGCTTACTTTTTTTACTTTCCCAGATTCTACAGACTGAATGTTGCATCATGGTTACAAAGGCAAATGAACTCATGTATTACTGCCTCCTGTACAGACAGCGATCGCGGTCTTAGATGATTCGGGCTGTTGATACAGATCATACGGCAAGTTGTCTGGTTATAGTACTATTGCAGAAGACTAGCAAAAACACTCTGCCTCACCTTCTATTAGCAACTGGAGAGGTGTGGGAGGAACTAGATCATCACCGTTATTTTGTCCAAAACACTGGTCACTTTGTGGCAGAAGGTTTCGTTTACAGTAGATGCTCTCGTCTTGCATCAATTGAGTTAAAAATCTTGAGTATGATCAGTGACTTAAATGGATTGCTCAAGTGCATGGTTTGCTCAAATACACAGCTTGATCAAGCAGCCCAAACCTACTACTTTACCCAAAGAAAAAAACTGCATGATCCTGAATAGGACTCAACGAACACAGATCTATTCACCCGAGTGACTCACTTCAAATGACCGAGAAATAATGACTGAGCGATTCTACAGACTCCATGGCGAGTTTGAGTGACTCTCATGAATAGATAGCAGTTTCAAAATATTGAGAGATTTTTATCCACTTATCCTTATTATAGACCAATAGCGTCGTTTAGAGTGAGTTTTATCAGCGATAAGGAGCAAGATCAAAACTTCTCATTCTCAATAAAGTATGTGAGTAGGAGCTGTGTAATACGTTTACTCTGTCACGATGTGTTATAAACCCTCATGACAGCTTTGATATATGGCCTCCGATAGTTCAGAAGGAGACTGCCCTGGTGGAACTGGAGCTAAAAGAACAAAAGAAGGCAAGGTTATACCTGCAACTATGGATCTGATGCCCCTTTTCCACCGATGCAGTTTGAGTGCTGGTTCGGAGCCTAATTTAGAACCAGTTCTTTCTTTTTCGACAGCCTAAAAGCACTGGCTCTGAACCAGGAAAAGTGGTTCTTAAGTATCACCAAAACGTTTCTGGTCTAGACTTAAGAACCGCTTGTGGGCGGGGCTGTGGGCGGGGCTACTGTTAGCGCATTTGATAATGTACCTTAAGTATACTAATGTTTAATACACTTTTACTTTACCGCGATATGATACATTATCAGCACACATGATAGTAAGTAGCTACATGCTAAGGCTAAATTTTTTCTGTGTTAATGATAAAATAATGTTACGTACTTTCTCGATTACAACCTCTGTTTATACAGATTACATGGAGCTGCACGTACACGTTGGATTCGCTGCATTTGGGTGTTAATGTAGGTTCACAAAGCCATGAGCATTAACAGTAAAGCAACATCCGCCATTGTTGATGTTGTGTTTGTGTTTGCCGCTGCTGCGTTAACGTTGCCGTGTAACGTGACACGTATACAGTGACGTCAGACTCGGATCTGTGACAGCTCTCTAACCGATGGAAAGGCAAACCGGTTCTTAGAAGGTTCGCCAGTGGAACCAACTTTGAACCAGCACCAGCACTAGCTCTGTACCAGCACCAGCACTAGCTCTGTACCAGCACCAGCACTAGCTCTGAACCAGCACCCGGTTCTTTTTAGTGGAAAAGGGGTATGAGAATGACCAGAGGACAAGCATGATGTAGAGGGGGTCTTTTTTTAGGTTGCACACCCGGGGTCATGGTCACACAAGGTGTCTATTTCTAGATTCCTAGGATACTGAAAAATTGAGCAAAAGGTCAGGCTTGTAGTTCTGTAACTGTATTTAGGATCAGTCTTTAAACACACACACACACACTCATCTGGAGAGAAAGAGCTTTTGTAGAAATTTGAGTTGCTAATTTTTATTTACTGTCATGTTTAAGAATGGGAAGAATAGAGAGATCAAACTGTATACGAATTGTATGAACAATCTAGATCTATCAGCAGAAGATTCCATGCTTGGGAGACAAGATATGGCAACAGATCCTTGTACTGTGCAAAGCATTAAGGTGTTTAACGGTGAGTCACAACACATATCGTCGCTGTCGGGCGGAAACCTCGTATGTCCAAATTTTGTCAATTTCATATTTTTTCACATATCGATGCTATTGGTCAGTGCCCACGTGGGTCTGTTATTTTTACAAGTTATTAACCAATCTAAAGTCTTGAAAATAGCTTGAGCGCAAATCTCATAACTCCATTGGACACTTCAACTGTCCACCTCTTCCTCACTCCGTGGGAGAGCTTCGCTGCATATTTCTCCTCAAGAAGAGTCGCAACGCATCAACACATCTTCTGACATAAATGTCTTCAAAACACTGGGCTCAAAGAAAAAAAAATCATGACCCCCGCTAGTTCTGGTGCTCGTCTGAGGACAGGAATTTAGTGCAAGACAATCCACTGCAATGCGGACTAAACCCTGTGCACTGCAGATAAGGTACGGCATTTTTTTAATTTCCTGAAAAATAACGGTTTTGGAGATACGAGGATTCCGTCTGACAGCGACGATATGTGCTCAATTAAAAGACAAAAAAAGCTATGATAGAAAGCAATATCAAGAGGAAGATCTCCAGAATCTAGATTATGCACAACATATCAAACCTTGAGGTGGATAAGATACAACAGCAGAAAACCACATGAGGCTCCACTTCAATCTGAGGTTCTCATGGACCTCGACTCACTCAAACTGTACAGCTGAAGTCTAAAAAAAGGTCAGATGATTGTTTGTCAAGGTCACTGCCCACAATAGACTCAAGATGGGTCTATCTTGATGGTCTAACATTGGTCTATGAGTGGAGGGTCTGCAGGCTGAAACAATAAGAGAATCAAAAGAGAATGACAAGATTGGTTTGAACTGCCAGAAAGGATATAGTACCATAAATAATCATTCTTTACAAACCGGGTGAGCAGAGAAGCTTATAAGCATACACAAAACATCCAGTCTTGAGGTGGATGGGCTACAACAGCAGAAAACCACATAAGGTTTCACTCATCTGAGCCTATTATGGGCATTGCCATGTCTGAAATCCAGAAATTGTTGTGTGTAAAAATCCCTGATGATCTGGCACAAGTGTTCCTAATAACCTGGACAGTTGTGCATACACAGGTGTACATAACAAGGTTATATGGGTATGGAAGGTGTATTGTAGCTTTCCTCTATTATTTGGCTGAAATATACAGTATAATGACATTGTATTCAAGGTAGGAACATTTACAGTGAAATATTTTATACTATATACTATAATTACCTTAAATCATTTAGTGGCTAAGAAGCCTTGAGCAAAGCAGTGCAAAGTCAAGCCGAGTTAACATAAATCCTTCCTCTTTGTGCCTGATGGATCTGCTATGGCATGAAGGTGTTATAAGAACTGTTGCAGTGGCATGGACGTTCGGCACAGTGAGCTATTTAAATGTTTTTGGATTGCAGGTCTCCTTTGCGACACAGTGCCAAAAAGCACAAACAGCAGCCTCGGCGCCAGAGTACAAAAACCCCACATTATAAATATGACAGCGTGGATGTGGTTTAAGGCAGACTATGAATGGGAGGAAGAGTCGTGGTGAATGAGTGGGTAGGACAAGACTGCTTCCACCTGTGTGGAGGACGTATTTCTACACGGTGTCCGAAATTGTGTACTGTGACAGTACGTACTATATCTAATTCAGTACGTACTGATCAGTATGTGTGTGTAGTATAAACACTACCTTGACAGACTATATCTGCCTATATCTGATGTCATAATAATTGCAACAAGGAGTTAACAGTTAACACAGGTGTTGTTAAAAAACAAGTACGGTTTAACCCCAATATTTAATCCCTATGTCACTTACACTCAGCTATTCCACACCAGTCCTGCTGCCTTACGCGTTAGCATAGCATCCATTATTTCCAAAGTGCCCGAATCTCAGCGGATCATCCGGGAATTTCTCGCCTACTGGTGATCGGGTACTTCTGGGGACAGCTAGTTTTTGATGAAGCGAGCTTCCGATAAACAAGAACCTCGACAAAAGCACTGACTGACTGTGTTTTGTTCCGCTAGCACCGCTTGTGCCCTCATTCTCATTCTCTTCAATGTCTGCCAGGATGTCCAGCCTGGCCACTAATTTAAGAAGGTCTACAGCTCTAAAAGAATCCAACAGCTTGACAGGTAAAAAGTACCCAGGACAGAATGTGCTGCCATGTCGGTCTACAGTAGCAGCTCAGCAGGTAAGAGGTTGGTCTACTGTATGGAAGGTTGTGAATTTGAATCCCAGGACCTTCGAGCTGCCACTGCTGGGCCCTTGAGCAAGGCTCATAACCCTCAACTGCTCAGTTGTATAAAAAAGGTGTAAATGTAAGTCTCTCTGAATAAGGGTGTCTGCCAAATGCCGTAAATGTGATGCATGTATCATTGCTGATCTTCAAAGCGCTGTTGTGTTTGTGCTCCTGAACTAGTCCAGGTGAGCTCCGGTGCAAGGATTTAATATTAATGAAACGCCGCTAATTAAAATCTGAACCGCACAAAGCAGGTGTGATTATATTCAGCATTCTCTTTGATATGACTATTAGATAATCTTCTGATCTTCATTAGCTAAGCGAGCTAACACTCCCACTCTAATCACACCCACACACACATACATACATACACTCACAACACGTACACCGGAGCTTTGATATGCGGGATGCTAATAAGCGAGCGTGGTCATTAAATAGAGGCTGTGGACACACACCACACAAACACACACACACGCATGCACACAACCCTTTGGAGTTTTAAATCAAGATGAATATAAAATTCCACCTTCAACATCTTAAAAGAGAAGACCGACCAGATCTTTAGATCTTAGCAGTCACAGGTCATGTCCTTTACAACTCCTGACCCTTACATGACTAGACAAAACCACCTGATTTTTCTCATTCAATCTTAAAACCAAAATCTCATAAATATATTCTTTGTATTATGCATGAGATCATTTTTATAACGAATTGTTTTGTGTGGAAAATTGTTTATTAGAAATACTGAGAAAATGAGTGAAATTCCTACCGCAGATGTGTGGCTACAAGTCTCATGACGTTCGACTTGCCGAATTAAAAATGATTAGTTTACTTAAATCTGCCTTTACTTTGATTTGACTACAAAGAAATTCGACGTGGCCTTATGACCTAAAAAACACTCGCATTCCATCGCTCTGTCTTTCTATTTCCATCTTCTGTGGTTGTTTTAAATCAACTAAACAAATACATTAATAAAATAAAACCTCTAAGCACTTTATACGTCTTATATCATATGTGCTATTTTTCTTAAAGCTATGTTCAACACACTGGTGAGTCTCCAGTTGCAGTACAATGAAGTAGGCACCAGTAGGCATTCCTACTACTGGTTGCCATAGGAACAGCCTTTCTCAGTGGGTGGAGTAACTAGCGTTCCAAATCGGTTTTCTTGCAAAAATGTCTTGTCATTTGTGTATTAAATTCAGCAGTGTACTGTATATCTGCATCGTATCGTACAAGATAAAGGAGGCCAAGTGTGTGCTCCACTATCTTAACTCCCATTGGTTCAACCAGGTTCAACCTTTCTCAGCTTTGCCCACCGGAGATCTAGTCACCGGATGTCGGAAGCACTTCGAGGAAAATAAAATTAAACGCAGTCATTTTTTTTATCTAGGGTAAAACAATATTAATGTTCTCAACATAAAAACAGTAGCTTTATTCTAGACGAGTATCATTAAATAAATCAGCCCTCCAGGATTTTGCTATTTTTTTTTTTGCTATTTTTTTTGAGGCTAAAATGCTTGAACGCTTCTCAGGTTGGATCCACGTGAATCAAAGTGGGCTGACTGTATGATAACCCAAATCTGTGGAAAATATTTAGAAATATTTGAAAAGTTTGCTTGATACTGCTACAGAACAACTTCAATGTAAAACTAGATTTGTAAATTTCGTCGCGAAAAAACTTTGATGTTGGCTTTGACGAGGCAAGTATTCGCAAAGGCCGGTGCTTTTTTGGAGGTGAGTGGACATAAGGGTCAGTGTTTCTTTTGGAGGCAAGTGGACAGAAAGATAGGGTGCCAAAACATTTGGAAGCAAGTTGAGACGAGCATGTGACGTCATCCGAATACTCCTGAGGAAGTTCCCCTCATTGGGCTGACTGTTTTTATGTCACATGTTCATGTTGTGCTAATTTTTGATTTTCACGTGACATCACGTGACGTCATCAGAATACCCGTGAGGAAGTTCCCCTCATTGTTCTGAGTGTTTTGATATGTCACATGTCCATGTTGTAAAAAGTTTTTTGATTTTGCATATTTTGGGGCGGGGCTGCGGCACAACCGAAAGGCCAGTCGGTACACCAATTTTATTCAGAGTATCACCCTAAAGGAGCTGGCCGAGTTTGGTGTAGATAGTTTGAAAGCTTGCCGAGTTATAAACCTCCAAAGTTTATAATGGGGAGTCTATGGGAAAAAAGGCCACTTTGAGACCCGGTACCGGAAGTACCGGTACTCGGATCGCTTAGAAAAGTAAGAGCAACAAAATTCAGACCAGGGTCTACAACATATCTGAATTTGGTGCATGTGGCTCGAAAGCCCTAGGCCGCATTAAATTTTATAAATTTTTGTCTAAGCTGAAATAGGAAAACAGAATGTTGGCTTCTACAAAGCCAACATAATTAAGCTAAAGTTAAAAGTTAAAAGAAGCACTTACCGAAATTCAGCCGGTTGTCGCTGTTGCCGAAATCCAGCGAGTATCGCACAACGTGGTAATTGTTCCACACATAGAGGAGATTGTCTCTTGGGTTGTAGTCCACTGCTGCAATGTACTGGTATGAGTTCGGAAATGGGATGTTGATGTTCGTCCCACGATTCTTCTCCGTGCTGTACATGTAGTCGATTTTATTCCCTGACGCTTCGTTATCGTCGTCTTCGTACACGCTCTTTACCACGTACAAGACTCCGCAGATCATAAAGGCGTTGGATGCTGAGCGCTTGTCGTACGTTGTTTCCCAGGACCCTTCGATTCGGAGGGTGTACGGATTGAGCTGGCTTACGACGATTTTCCCGTTGTTCTGCTCCGTCGCGTAGATCACCCACAGACCGTTTTCGTCTGTAGCCAGGTCAATGTCCGACTTCCCTCCCCAGCGATACGGAGACGTATCGTGATAGTTTGCATTGGCGATAATCGCCTCACCGCTTTTGATTCGAGTGCGCAAGTCGAATTTGACGATGTTGCGTGTGCGCTCTTTGTTAAAGAACAACGCTCCGTCGTACACGACAAAGCCAGTGCCGTCGACACGATGCGGGAGTTTATAAGTAGTAGTGGGACGTCCTGCGATAAAATCCTCTTTGGACGAGTATTCAGTGAGAGTATCAGTGCGATACGGCGTCCATGGCATGTAGTAAATTTTATTTGACGACTGTAGAGG
>NC_083461.1:35659276-35666776 GCF_030014155.1 Tachysurus vachellii | reverse complement strand
TCAAAGCAGGATACACCCTGGACGGAGTGCCAACCCATCACAGGGCACACACACACTCTCATTCACTCACGCAATCACACACTACGGACAATTTTCCAGAGATGCCAATCAACCTACCATGCATGTCTTTGGACCGGGGGAGGAAACCGGAGTACCCGGAGGAAACCCCTCAGGCACGGGGAGAACATGCAAACTCCACACACACAAGGCGGAGGCGGGAATCGAACCCTGACCCTGGAGGTCTGAGGCGAACGTGCTAAACACTAAGCCACCGTGCCCCCCATTTTTACTTTTAATTTCCGTAAAATTTCTGCTTATAACTTCTGTATAAAATCACAGAACTGCTATCTTTTGATTCAGCGAGACATAAAAAATAAGAAGATACCTAGTTTACTGGTTCAGTCGTTTTGGATGTCGGCCATTTTGAATTGTGAATTGTGATATTTTTTTTACACATGCACTTCAAGATCGTAAAGAACCTGAACCTTTAATAAATCCTGACCGAAGCAATATTAGATTTCCTTTTCATTCATTCCTTTTCAAGTAAGACGTGTTGCTGGAGTTATCTTTAGTTATTTTTTCCCTTATAGCTGACTGACAAGCGAACGAGTTTCTCCTCTAACCGAAACTGCGCCACCTACTGGTAACGAGATATTGAAAGTTTGTATAATTTCTTGTAAAATCACTGAACTAGTTACTGTTAAACTAGTTACTAGTTAAATGATCTGGGTTACTGTGCTGGTCATTTCGGATGTCGGTCATTTTGTATGCGTGTGTTAAGATGCAGTATTTATATAGGTTATTTTATATATTCGAGAAACTCCAGAACGCTTCTGACAATGTAGGTTATGGAAGCAGTCGTAGAAGTAAACAACTAAAAAAGGAAGAGGTTTCACTTCTTTTCTGGTTTCCTTTTAAAATTGGCAGATAGTTAAATTTTCTTTATAGAAAATAAGTCAATATTTTTCTGAAAGAAAAAAAAACCCAAAACGCAACAAAAAAAACCTTCATAGAAAATTAAGATGCTGCGATGATCACGACATCACACACTCCGCTGTTATAGTGTAGAATTGTCCTGCTGTGAGTTTTTATTTCTTTTTTTTTGTTGTTGTTTAACCCCCTGCAGGGTGCGAACAATACAATACAAAACTAAGACGTGAAGGAAAAAAAAGTAAGAGACCTGGGGAAAGAGCTCTGCGGAGAGATGTCGGAGAGAGTCGGGGGTTAATTGGGTGAGTACGGGGTTGTAGGCGAGATCTGGTTTCTCTTTCACGTTTACTGATACGCAGCATTACGGGCTACTGATCCCCAATCAGTGCTTAGTATTGAATAACACAGAAAATAGGCAGATGGTGAATTACACACTTAAACTGCATTAAAGTAATGGACCTACCTTTCTGCTCCACTTCTGCATTCGCATTTCCAGCAGGGCGAGCAAGTGTGTGAGAGAGAGAGAGAGAAAGAAAAAGAGAGAGAAAGATCACAGATTAATGACGGCATAGCAAACGACCTCCATATGTACATAATATACATCATGTCATGTAATCTGCATCGACCGAAGGAAAATCGCTGAGAAAAAAATCAACCCACAGAAGCTGATCAGAGCAAAAACGTGGCTCCGTCAACCTTTAAACCAGGAGTCTGATTAGGTGATTAATTTTTACTCTTACTCAGTAAATTCGGTTCGCTCGCAGCTTAATTCACTGTAAAATAAAATCGTATCAGTTTTATGTACCAGCGTTCATAGCGGATGGACGAGGCTCAACACACACGCTGCTTGAAGTCCATTAGAAATTTCTTTCTAAAAAAAAAATACCATTCATTCTGTACAGTTTTTGCACTATTCTGTTTTTGACACTTGATTTTTTTTTTTCATGAAATATTTAAAAATTTCTCTGCTCAAATTTTGAGGAAATATTACACACACAAACAGGTTCATGGAGAAAGGAAACATTTTTCAGCATGAATTTTAAAAACGTTATTGATTGGTTGACATCTTTTTTAATGATTTTCAAGAAATCCTGAATTTGACGACGTCTAAAGGCAAAACTTCAATCGCTTCTTTGCTTTAATCTGGACCTGGGGATAGAATGCAATCCAAGATCCTCACATCTAAGTGATCTGGATGAATTGTGTGGGCTCAGCATATCAGACAGATATACAGTTGCTTTGGTTGCTCAATGATCTGACCGGCAGCCGAAGCCAAGAGATCTGACCGTCAGACACCTGGCTGCGGCGTTCTGGACAATTTAAACAACATCCAGTTTGAGAAACAAATAGGTTTCCACTAATGATTCAGAGTCACGATTCAGAATCATTCCGGTAAACAATACATTTTTGTTGTTAATGGTTTTGTTGGTTTTGTTTTATTCATGTCTTTATTTTGGAGATCAGTAACACCGTATTTAGGTCACTGGAGATCAAGGGCACTGGAGCAAAAGACTGATGATCCACGTATTTTCTACTGAGTCACAAGGAACCAGGAGTCTATCGCAGGAGACTCAGGGCACAAGGCAGGGGACACCGTGGTCAGGATGCCAGTCTATCACAGGGCACATTTACTAGGCATCTTCAGCCGCCCAGTTTGGATGTGTCTGTGGCCAGTATCGATCTGTACTGTTTACGCATCTACCCTTAGCCCTGCGTTATTATTTAACTCTCCAATCTCCAATCATTTGGCAAATCCTGTTGTTCAACATCACCTCCTTTGAACTGTCACACATTTTAGTTAACACGTCAGTGTTTCTCATTGACACGTAGGGTTGGGAACCGGAACCGTGCGGAATTTTCAAGTTTCGGTTCCAAACGCGGTTCCGATGCGCTGACGGGCAAAGCGAAGGGAGCGGTCACTTTAAATAGCCATGTCTTACCTTATGAATATTCATTGTTTACATTGTTTACACTCACGCAACCAAATTAACGCAGCTTACCACAGAAATCAGTCACTCGCGCTGCTGTGCTGAGGTACGCTTTGTGTTAAACATGTCTAAAAAAAACGTCTAAAGTGTGGATTCATTTCCAAAGCTACAACAATGAAGCACATCTCCCCCCTCTGAGAGGGTTTTCTCCACAGCTGGAGATACAATAAGCCAAGGAAAGGTCTCGTCTTCTCCCAGAGAAAGCAGACATGTTAATGTTTCTTCAGAAAAATTGCTAACTGTTTTGCTAAGTTGTAATTCTGGATGTTAAATATGATGTTGGATTTATTTCAATTTAAATTGATATGAATTGAAATGCTCTGTTTGAAATATTTAAAGATTGATTAATAAACACAAATGGAATTGTTTAAGTATTGTGCAGTATTATTTTTCACATTTCTTTTATTATGGAATCGGAATCAGAAGTTTGAAGCTCCTGGCTCCAGTTTATGGGGACTAAAACATGACACTCAACAAGCCAGCGGTTTAAGTTTTGTAACATTTTCCTTATCTGGAAATGGATTTATCACTGGTGGAATGTGGTAACTGTGTTAACTGTGTTAATCCTCAATATATACGAATTACTCACTCACTCACTCATTTTCTACCTCGGGTCACGGGAAGCCTGTGCCTATCTCAGGCGTCATCAGGCATCAAGGCAGGATACACCCTGGACGGAGTGCCAACCCATCGCAGGGCACACACACTCACTCACGCACTCACACACACACTACGGACAATTTTCCAGAGATGCCAATCAACCTACCATGCAAGTCTTTGGACCGGGGGAGGAAACCGGAGTACCCGGAGAACATGCAAACTCCACACACACAAGGCGGAGGTGGGAATCGAACCCCCAAGGTGTGAGGCGAACGTGCTAACCACTAAGCCACCGTGCCCCCCTATATACGAATTAAGAAATAAATATAAGGAGACAATCTGGATGCAACCAGAAATCTGGATTACACTCATTTAGAGTCTTATTAGAATCAGAGAGAGAGAGAGAGAGAGAGAGAGAGAGAGAGAGAGAGAGAGAGAGAGAGAGAGAGAGAGAGAGAGATTGATGTTGAAGAATTCCGAAAATACAAAAATGTATAATTTTGTTTCTTATTAAATTGTCAACAGCAGAAAAAGTCTGCTATAAAACCCTGACATGTTTAAAAACCTTTGACAGGCAGCGATTGCCATATAAACACCAAACAATACATTAACACCCGCTGACTGTTTTGCTAAGCTAAATGTTAGACCTGACCTGTACATTGTACTTGGAAAACCAGGCGAACAAAGCAGATGTCCTACATCGGGGCCAAAAACAGGGAGGCGGATTGGAACACAGCCACCTGCTCCAACACAGGGGAGAAGAAAAGAGCCAAAGATCCTCCAGAAAACATTTGGAATGTGCTCCCAAGGGTCTTTGGCACAGGGGTAATTAAATTACCTGTGTGTGTGTGTGTGTGTGTGTGTGTGTGTGTGTGTGTGTGTGTGTGTGTGTGTGTGTGTGTGTTTGTGTGTGTATCAGGGCTTTACAGTTCTTGATGAAGTGATAAACATAACTTTTTCTGGCTTAGAGTTAAGGTCACGATTTTCACTCAGAGCAAATGGCATTTTGCAGAACACAACTTCATTCAACTCCTGAACTTGTGCACTCGTTCCGTTACGTCGCCCAGGTTCGTAATCAGTCCGGAGCTGCACTGTGGAACTTTCTGGCAAGCGCTCGCTCTCATTTATCCGAGTAATCTCATGAACTGCCTTTCATGAGATGTCTTTCTCAGATCAGGAAACAAGCCGCATTTCATTATAAAGCGCGGATCATTTTCTTTTAGTAACAATGACGGAAACTGAGCGCAACGAATGTGCAAAAAAACCCCAAAAACATTGGGATTCAGTTATATCCTTAAAAAACACACTCACTGTCCATTTTATTAGGAACATCTGTACACCATCTGTACACACATCTGTTAACCCAGAATATATTCATTCATCTTCTACCGCTTATCCGAACTACCTCGGGTCACGGGGAGCCTGTGCCTATCTCAGGCGTCATTGGGCATCAAGGCAGGATACACCCTGGACGGAGTGCCAACCCATCGCAGGGCACACACACACACTCTCATTCACTCACGCAATCACACACTACGGACAATTTTCCAGAGATGCCAATCAACCTACCATGCATGTCTTTGGACCGGGGGAGGAAACTGGAGTACCCGGAGGAAACCCCCGAGGCACGGGGAGAACATGCAAACTCCACACACACAAGGCGGAGGCGGGAATCAAACCCCCAACACTGGAGGTGTGAGGCGAACGTGCTAACCACTAAGCCACCGTTCCCCCACAAACAAAGCTGTTGCCAGTTTTTTTTTTTTATTTTTTTTTTTTAACATTATGTATTTAATAACAATGAAATATCACGGTTTTAAGCCCTGCTTTGAACCCCAGCTAAAGGAACGTTTCACACGTGTAATTAAGAAGGTTTAACAATGAGATTATGAAACTCTACTCTGAAGTAGCTCAGTTCATGATGTTGACTCCACACCGCAGTGTTAAATGTGTACAGTTTGTAACAATGAGATTTTAAAATGTTAGATGCTTCTCAATGGAAACACAAACAGAAACTGAACAGCGCGTCAGCCTGAGATTTGTACAGTCATTTATACAGAAACCCTGCATGTGGCGTGTAAACAGTAGCTCCAGCTTTTAAAATAAAAATGGCGTCAAAAGTTGACGGAAAAACATGTTAACGTAGACAATTTAATATTTACAGTAATGTTCGGAAAAGTCTGCTCAAAGAGAAATAATAATAATAATAATAATAATAATAATAATAAGAGCATTTAAGCAACTGACTGAAAAATTTGCAGAAGTTGGATAACAACAGACACCTGCACAACTATAACAATAGCATCTAGGCAGCAATTT
The DNA here is from genome assembly GCF_030014155.1 of Tachysurus vachellii. Lineage (NCBI taxonomy): Eukaryota > Metazoa > Chordata > Actinopteri > Siluriformes > Bagridae > Tachysurus > Tachysurus vachellii. The sequence continues at coordinate 35,660,939 of NC_083461.1, read as the reverse complement.
TTTACAATTTTTTTATTAGATCAAATTCATAAAAATATCCAAATGTTAAGCCTATTTTCCCTGTGAGACATTTACAGCATTTAGCTTAGACACCCTTATCCAGAGTGACTTACAACTGAGCAACAAAGGGTTAAGGGCCTTGCTCAGGGGCCCAGCAGTGGCAGCTTGGTGGACCTGGGGTTTGAACCCATGACCTTCCGATCAGTAGCCCAACACCTTAACCACTGAGCTACCACACCCCACAACCTTTATTTAAAGCGATCGCATTCTGTATTGATCCAATCATGGTTGCTGATGCCGCGAATATGCAAATAAGTAAAAGGTTAATCCAGGGATTAAGAATGTACATTGTGAAACGGCAGATTATGAAGAACCAGGATTAACTGTTAACGCCGGGAAAAAGGATGAGCAGTGTGAAATGTCAAACAATAAAACCCAGGATTTCCTTTACTCTAGGTTTATATTCAACCAGGAAACTATTTCACATGTGAAAAGCTCTACAGTCAGACAGAACCTCATCATCACAAAGTCTTGATTAATATGTAATTACTGGAGTGTAACAGCATTCTGTCTCAAAGCTGAGCTGCAACAAAAACGTCTTTCTGGCTCCTTCGTATAAAAATAGGAACGCAAACGTAATTTATTAACAGAAAAAAAAATAAAAATCATGGACTGCTCCATGAGATTATAAAACCTAGAAACGGACTTGCACGGACGCGTAAAAAGGAAAAGGCAATCTTTACGATTCCGTTATAAGATTCACCACCTTTCATCGGGTCACAGTTTGATGACTTTAATACCGAAAAGGAATTCGTAAAACTTTTATGAGTTGGCGTTCATAAGAAGGGTAACAGATTTGCGCCTGGGATCAAATCGCCTCGAGTTCATATTCAGCTTCATGTTCTACGTATAAATCGACGTGTGTTCTCCGTACAGCAGGGTCGAAAATGTCGTGTCTCCTCAGCCGGTCGGCTCCGAGGGTCAACATTTGTTTATCTGTGTTTTCAGGCTTTTCCTGCTTCCACTCCACCAGTCACACGATACCAATTTATTGTCCCCGTTGCCACGGTTACCCCTGTCTGGGACACTGAAATCAGGAAAGCAGTGACACACACATACACATACTCTCCTTACCGCTTCGCTCGGCCCCCACAATGATTGGCAGGTGGAGGGCGACGTGCCCAGACAGCAACAGATGGACAGTTACACACGTTAGCTAACATAGCAGCCCCGGCAATCGTAAATACTTTTGTCCGTTCTGCAGTTTAGCAGTTTATGCTTGCTAATGCCGGATTCCAATCTGTCTCAATGTCAACACGGACTGTAATGCTTCCACAACGAGAAGACATCTTAGTGATGGACACAGATCCTATACGGCACGACTGCCAAGCGACAGACATGCAGGACGTCCATGTTGTCATTGTCCTTCTCACCTTCTTCTGCTTCCTGTCCAGGGTCACCACAGTGGATCATCTGATACAAATAGTATTATTTGTCACAGATTTTACACCGAATGCCCTGACTCTCGCAACCCTCCCATTTTAACTGACATTGAAAGTTAACACCTTAGTGGCTAACATCAGGGCCACGTCAGTGAGAGCTCAGGATCCTGTCACTGGACCACCAGGGGAGACACGCAAGACGTCCATAATATTGAAAAAAT
>NC_083461.1:35651776-35654276 GCF_030014155.1 Tachysurus vachellii | reverse complement strand
ACACACACAAGGTGGAGGCGGGAATCGAACCCCCAACCCTGGATGTGTGAGGCGAACGTGCTAACCACTAAGCCACCGTGGCCCCAAAATTCAAATCTACAATTTCAAATTAAAAATTTTTTGTCACACACACAATAATACACATGTATGACATGATGTGGATGTGGTAGCTCAATGGTTAAGGTGTTGGGCTATTGATCGGACGGTCATGTGTTCAAACCCCAGGTCCACCAAGCTGCCACTGCTGGGCCCCTGAGAAAGGCCCTTAACCCTCAGTTGCTCAGTTGTAAGTCACTCTGGATAAGGGTGTCTGCTAAATGCCATAAATGTAAATGTAGTGAAAATTGCCAATAGTACAGAAAAGAACAAAATAAAGGAATAAAAATAAAGAAATAAAAAAATCTAGAAATAAAATTAAAATATTTATTTATCGTTATTGTGCAAGCCAGAGGCAACAGTGGTAAGGAAAAACCCCCTGAAATGACATGTGAGGTGAAACCGTGAGAGGAACCAGGCTCAGAAGGGAACCTCAACCTCATCAAGGTGACAGAAGACAGATAATACTGAATCTGATAGAATAAGATGTCGGATTTTAGAAATCTATAACATTAAGGGAACAGGATAGATGTGTCAAGAGATCGATTATGTCACGGAGCGGAGGTGTTGAAACCTTCGTCACATGAGTAGAGTGAAACACGGAGGCGGATAGAAACCTCAGGTGGAGCAGGTTTTAATAAACACAGGAGCAAACAATCCAGAACGAAAAATCCAAAGAACAAGTGATGAGCAAAACCGGCAAGGCGTGAAGACGGAAGTCATGAAGCTCGTAAACACGGGCGCTACCTAACAAAACAAGGGAACAGGAAAGAAGGTGATCGCGAGGATACAACACTGATACTTCACAACTATGACATGACACATGAGGGTATAAATAGTGCAACGAATCAAAAGGGAAAACGAAGCATGTCAGATCACAACATGGCGCAATCATGGAATCAACCAATAACAAAACAGGGGCGGAGACAGAGACATGAATCAAAACCAAATGTTTTGACATGTGGCAAAGTAAATAAACAAAGAACAAAATCAGAACATAAAACGAAGTAAACTCATGCACCGGTGTCATAGGATAGCAGACTTTTATTTATTTATGACATTCAAATGAGGACAAAAAAAAAACGATGATGAGTAAAGATATGTTTTGTGCAATTAAGTCTTCATTTTAAACTCTAAAAAATTAAGGTGCTTTTGTGCAAAAGGATTCGGTTTAGAAACCAAAACCTTCTTTTAAAGAGTGCTGTCCAGAATATGTCACTTCCTGCACACCCTATCTTAATGGTCATCTCTTCCTGGAGCTCAGTGTTCAGGACATGACGATAGCTTAGATAGCCGCTAGAGCCGGGTTTACAAAGTTGACGGGAAAATCCATTTTGAAAGGATGACTATTCTGCAAGCAGCTAATCACACTGCAATGTAAACAAAGGCTTTAAAAAAAAAGTAAAGACAAAAATAATTTGTTTAAGCTTTTCTAGCAGTACACTATGGTTCTGTTCCTCCGGGTGTAAAGAAATGAATTATTTCATCTCCTGTTATCGGTCTGTGATAAGAATAATCAGGACACGGTTGGGTTTCTGGATGTAGAGTATCATGAGTCTGGGTTTAGCTGCTGGTGAGCAGGGCGATGGGTAAATGGAGGGGTGAGAGCCCCCTACTGGGCAAATAATTCACACCTCTTCACAATGGAACTGGCACTGCGATAAAAATGGACAGCACTACTAATGTAATACTTATGAAAAACTGCACATTCTGTACTTTCAAGCCCTGAGTGTCTACTTACATATGAGCCATTAAACACTACAGTGGAGTTTCAAGTTCAAGTTATCGAGTCTGTAACCGAAGAGATTTGAGTCAAGCAGTCAGTAGTGTAGGAGCAGAAAAATAGCATTTCTGTCCAGAACAAGCCAAAATAAAATAACAGACACAGAATAAAAGAAAAGTTTAAAGTTTAAAATGAAGTTATCGTTTATCTCTAACATCTATCCCTAATGAGCAAGCCTGCGGTGATGGTTGTGAGGAAAAACCAGACTCAGAAAGAAAGCTCATCCTCATTTGGTTGAGAATTTGTCCTTTCTACAACAGTTTGTAGTCGAGTGGAATTAAGCGACCAAGAGCTCCAGAGGAACTAACAGTTCAGAGCAATTTCCGAGGTCACCACAGACCCAACACTATGTCCTTCCTGCCGAAGTCTTCAAAAGATCGCTGATGTACATATACGACTATAAAGCTGGCTAACGCAAAAGTGGTTCTAAGAAGGCATGACAGTCTCCGGGTCATAGTCAACCCTATGAGTCTATTCACTGCTTTATGTCATTGTGTAGTATAAATAAAAATATAAAAAGCATGAGGCTACCAGGAGTTGACGATGGGTGATGCAGCGCGAGAGGGACAAATGTCTCTTAGATTTAGATTAACTCGTACCGTGCAATTTATTTTTCAACAT
>NC_083461.1:35626776-35646776 GCF_030014155.1 Tachysurus vachellii | reverse complement strand
TTGCGCTAAAGTTGGCGAGGTTATGGAGGAAGTAAGAATTGTCGCTTTTCTTTCTAAATGTTTGTGTAACGGCAGCACAGAGACGCAGTGTTTTGAAAATTTTCGGATGTCGAGGGCAACTTTTGATTATTTGATCCATTTTGTAGGCGTAGTCACGTTTGTGTGCGTACTCGCCGGCGCATAATTGTGACGAATGTCCATGTAGATCGACGTAAAAGTCGCATCAAATCCGCCTCGGTTGTTCACACTGGAAAAAATCAGATTTGGGTCTGATTCAGGACCACATATGGAAGTGGTCTGAGTCTGATTTGAAAAAATCAGATCTGGGCTAGATTTGAGTGTTCACACGACTCCTGAAGAAGTCTGACCTGGTCACTTGACCCCAAATAAATCAGATTTGGGCCACTTTTACCTGCAGTGTGAACGGGGCTTTAGTTTTAGCAATCATTTTTTTTTTTAAGATTTGATTTATCAGATACTGTAGTTTCACTCACTGGTCATTTTAATAGGAACTTGTTAATACAATTAATGTCTAACTAACTAATCAACCAATAATGTATCACAGCATGAGGCAGTTGACTTCAAACATCAGAAATGAGGAAGAAATGTGATATCTGTGACTGCTTGTTTGTCCCAGATGGGCTGGTTTGAGTATTACAGAAATCTCTGAGAACTTTCACGCTTTAGAGTGTTGCGAAAAAACATCCAGTGAGCGGAAGTTTCGCAGGTTTTGTTGAAGAGATTAGTCAGAGAATGACCAGGCTAGTTTGATCTGGTAAGACAGAGGGACTTAAATAGTCAAATAACCACTCTTTACAACTGTGGTGAACAGAAAAGCATATTAAAACACACAACACGATGAATCTTCATGTGGATAAGCTACTGTACAGTAACACAGCAGAAGACCACATCGAGTTCCTACTGTACTTCTGTCAACCAAGAACAGGATTCTGAGGACAAGGTGAACAGAGGCTCTGAAACTCGACAGCTAAAGATGATGAATCTGGATTTCTGTTACATTTGGTTGAATAAAATGCAACCAAGAGGCAGTGGTGACTCAAGCTGTTAAGGTTCTGGGTTTTTGTTTGGAGGATCAGGGTTCAAGCCCCAGTACAACCAAGCTGCCACTGTTGGGCCCTTGAGCAAGGCCCTTAACCTTTTCTGCTCCAGTGGTGCAGTATCATGTCTAAACTTGTGCTCGGACCCCAAACTCCAAATATATGTGAAGAAAGAATTTCACTGTGCTGTAATGTATATGTGACAAAATAAAGGCTTCTATTCTGTTCTATAACAATACAGCATCAATAACCTGACTTTAATGTCCCAGACAACCTCCCCAGTCCCATTCAGCAACATGTTACCAACCGCCATTTTCAAGACATGTACAAGCTTAAAAGAATATCACCAGTGTGGAATTAGTGATGGATTTTATGTTGTTGCAGATAAAACAAAAACCCAATCAGAAATACTCACTGACTTCAGGACGATGGTGTGAGCGATCAGTGACATGTGACATGGTCATGTGACTTGCTGTAATTTCATTACCGAGTTCAGCATAACCATGACAGTATTATTACTATTAAGTGATTTTTTTTTTTAAACTAACATTCATTTAAAAATCTGTGATCGAAAATAAACAGCAATCTGGGTAAACAGCAATCCTCCCAACAATAAATCAGATTCCTTTCTAAAGGAATTTAATTAGAACCTAGAAACTGGACCGAGGATGATGCTTTCGAAGCTGCGCTCGTTATTCCGATTCCTTTCCCACATGAGTCTGTTGATTCTCCATCAATGTTCCAGCTTCATCTACGGCACGTCCTGACAAACCTTAGGTGAGCCTCTCTCGATTGATCACTTTCTAATTACCTTTTCTTATTGATTATGGCACCAAAGCAGTGGCACACTATGCCACACACACACACACACACACGAGCACGCTCAGCATCGAACAAATTAGCTCAGACTGAAGAAAAAAGACTTCAAAGGTCAGACAAAATGAGAGTGAGAGAAAGAGAGAGAGAGAGAGAGAGAGAGAGAGAGAGAGACAGATAGACAGAGAGAGAGGGAGAGAGAGAGAGAGAGAGAGAGCAATATGAGTTAAATATGAGAAAGACAAGAGGAAAAGCACAAGAGAGAGAGATGAGGTGGAGAATGATAAATGATGTGCAATGCCAACTGCAGTTTCTATAAAAAGCAGCGAGGCAAAGAGAGAAAGACTGAGAAGTAGTGAGGGTGATAGAAAGAAGTAAGGCCTTTTCCTATCCTGCCTTTTTCTCCTCATCTGATCCTTCAAGCAAATCCCTCCGAGTGTGCAATTTCGGCAATATTAGTAACTACAATTCAAAGACACATTCACCTTCCACGCGGCTGACAGGCGGCTGGTGATTTATCTTGTAAGCTCGGGCTCAGCGCGAGAATCTGCAATATTTTCAACGACACCTGCCAAAATAGCATATGTGCCGGTAATAAGGAGCTCTCTGGGATTAGATCCATGCCATTAACACAAGCCAACACAAAATAATGACATGTTGTCGATTAATACTTTGGCTTTAACAAAAATAACTTATCAGAAAAAGAATACATTGAGTAGCTTTAAAAATCTTTAAGCATTATTATTATTATTATTATTATTATTATTATTATTATTATTATTATTTTGAACATGCCAGTTATGAGCAGATAATTGTAGGCAATGCTAAATATAATGATTTTATGTTCAGGCAAAAAAAAATAAAAAATGAGCAGGTAACAGCGGATTTGTTTGAAAGGGAAAAAAAAATCTGACAATAGTCATAACATCAAACGACACTCTATGAGATGTTAAACTGACAACAAAGGCTCCTGAAAAAGAGACATAACATAAACATGAGCGTAGTCTGCTCTTAGAAAAAAAACAGTATAGTTTACTGTGCACTTTTCTGTCAGAGAGCGTCTTAATAAAGAGCATAGCGTGTTTGTCGCTCTGAATATAAGACAGCTATATCGACGTGTCTATTGTCATTATGGATTTTTAATGTTTCTAAAGAGAATTTTTGGACCAAACACTCACTTACTCATTCATTCATTTTCTACCGCTTATCCGAACTACCTCGGGTCACGGGGAGCCTGTGCCTATCTCAGGCGTCATCGGGCATCAATGCAGGATACACCCTGGACGGAGTGCCAACCCATCGCAGAGCACACACACGGACAATTTTCCAGAGATGCCAATCAACCTACCATGCATGTCTTTGGACCGGTGGAGGAAACCGGAGTACCCGGAGGAAACCCCCGAGGCACGGGGAGAACATGCAAACTCCACACACACAAGGCGGAGGCGGGAATCGAACCCCCAACCCTGGAGGTGTGAGGCGAACGTGCTAACCACTAAGCCACCGTGCCCCCCTGGACCAAACACCATATATATATATATATATATATATATATAAAAAAACACCTTCTTCAGCTCTATGTTGTGGGTTTCCATTTATATTTATGGAAGTTGGCAGACACCCTTATCTATTTTTACACGACTGAGCAGTTGAGGGTTAAGGGCCTGCCTGAAGGGCCCAGCAGTGGCAGTTTGGTGGTCGTGGGATTAGAACTCCAATCAGCAGCCCAACCTCTTAACCACTTCCCCTTGTTTTGACCAGATCCTGGCTCAGATCCGCCAACCCTAAAGCCAAACATCATTATCATAAAAATGGACTGCTCTGGTCCTTAATTTTGATTGGCTGAGCCATTACAGAAGAATTACTGTACCAAATCAGCTGTTTAAATATGTCCGTGAAACATATTTTGTTGTGAATTTGATTTTTACTGGACTGCTAAACTGCTAATAAATAAGGAAAAAAACTACAGCAACAACTATTAAGAAAAAAAACCTTGTAGCACAGTAATACACACAAACCAGACTACAATGCTAATTGTTTTGTTTTTACTAGCTCACTTTGTGAGTCGGATAATGAAGCGTGTTCTCTTTAAATGACGTTGATTGATGTCAAGCTGCAAGGTGCATTATCGCCACCTACAGGACTGGAGGATAAACGAATATATAACGTTTATAATTAGAGCAGGTTGCTGCAGATGTGTGTTGCTTGGCAACCATTTTGCTAAATGTCACTGAAAGAACTAGACTTATATGATATATGATAAATGATTATGGCTTACATCGATTTTAGACTGGTTAAAAAAATCATGGTTTCTTAGAGAGGATTGCTTTATTAGAGATTTACTGCAGTTTGCCGATGCCTCTCTCCCCGTCCAAACAGAAGCTCTTGCGCCTTCCCCGGACACACGTTTACTAATCCAAACCTCGTCCTGCGAGTAGTTATTATCCTAAATAGAAAAACAAGCATGAAAAAAAAATCTAATATAGGATCTGAAAATTGATTCGTGGGTCTGAAGGAGAGAGGAATGTATTAGTGTGAGTGGAGAAAAAAACATGCGTCATGTGTGAATGTGTTATGAAAGTGAGACTGTGTGTGTGTGTGCATGCGTGCGCTTGCTAACCACCTCTGTGGTGCGACTAAGCTTAGCCACAGAGCTGTGCTAATTGGAGCTCACAGTCTAGCCTACCCTGGGGCAGTGTGTGTGTGTGTGTGTGTGTGTGTGTGGCAACCAGCCATACACACAGGTGGTACTGTACATCATCCAACAAGAGGATTGAGAAGTGGTGTTGTATCATTTATATGCACACAATCTTACAAACGAACACACACATTGAACTGAAACGTAACTTTATAATTGAAGCATTCAGGGGAAACTATGATGATGATTAAATTGAATCATAAAATCCACAACAGGACCATGATATTTATTACTAAATAAGAATCGTGATAAATGTCTTTCAGGTCATCAGAATATTTTAGAGCTTAAAGAAAGTAAATTGATCACAATTGAATCAAATGATTGAATATTAAAATGTTAAACACAGATGTTTTAAACGTGTTACACACGGCTGCTTTAAATGCGTTACAAAAAACTGCTTTAAATATGTTACACGCGGCTGCTTTATGTATGTAACACACGGTTGCTTTAAATATGTTAAACAGCTGCTTTAAATTTGTTTCACAGAGCTGCTTTAAATATGTTACACACAGCTGTTTTAAAACATTTATTTTGCTAGTCACATCTCTCTCTCTATCTCTCTCCCTCTCTCTCTCTGTGTCTGTGTCTCTCTGTCTGTCTGTCTGTCTGTCTGTCTGTCTGTCTGTCCTGAAGGCACAGAGATTCACACAGAAATAATCTCGGTTTAATAAAACACAGGTGAGAATCCCACAGCCGTATTTTGTCCACGCCCCCAGTCCCAGGAAGTTGATGACACCATCTTTAACGATCGGAAATTCTCAGATCATCAAATCTGCCGCACTTCCACTCCCACTGCAGCACATTGCATTGGCGCTTTAATAGACACAGCCTCGGTCTCTGACCTACTTTCTAAGCCTCACAGGTCTGTATACACACTCGGTGACTGGTTGGATTTAATACGTGTGTATGTGGAAAATAAACACAGGTAGATGAGCTAAGCGCTGTTTCATTTTTCTTCTCTGTCCTGTCTCTCATCACTTGATGCCCAGATTCATCTTGAGAATAAATCTGTGATATTTATCTCTGCATGTTGGTGTCAGATCTCTGATCCAAATTCTCAAAATCACACCACTAGGTGGATCCTCTAAGGTGAAATTTTGGCTCTCTATGAATGAGTGTGTGAATGTTGTGTATGTATGATGCTCTGTGATTGACAGGTGTCGCATTCATGTTTAGTTTGTGAAATAGTGCTTAATCCACTGATAAGGATTGGTGAATCAGTTATCTAAGAATTGTGTGTGTGTCTGTGTGTGTGTATGTGTGTGTATTTACCTAAAGCCCATGATCTTATAGGCGTCAGGCAGGTAACAGCGTGTGTTCTCCATCTGGGCGGGGTCAGAGTCACAGATCTTGTCGTCTGTGCGTCCGTAGTTGGCGCTTTCGATCATGATAACATCGGTGCCCGGGCAACGCAACTCGATGGGGTAACCCTCACAAGAGAGCTCACGACGAACCACAGCCATGGGCACAGGCGCACGACTCAACACTACGCACAAACAAACACACACACACAAAGGAATTAGAAACTACTGCATTAAAATCTCTCTTTGTTTCTCAAATAAACTATTCTGTGCTTTTGACCTAATATGTAATATGAGTAATATGACAAAACCTTTGTACAATCATTTGAAAATGAAGAGATGAAGATGAGATGAAGAGAAAAATGGAAAAATTTATAATAGACAACACAGGATTAAGAGAGATTGTAGGAACATCTCCGAACTTATATTAATGCTCAAAAACACTATTCTACGTCATTTAGTACCCGGATAAATCGCTTTGTGTTGTAAGTGTTGTACACAAAGTGCTGTACACACAGATTTGTTTGCGTAGCAGAAGAGGAGCAGAGCTACCAGGTGCTGATGCTGGAGGTGAACAAGACAAACTAATAACACCTTTTAAATGATCTCACGTTGTGTGATTTATGTGGTACCATTTTAAAAATTCATTGTGTTCCGCTAAAGCGACTGAAGCGACACCGTCGCATTACGTTTGAGTCTGATGTCGTTTCTCGTCGGCTGTGAAACAGTTTTTACTTCCGGTTAGTAAAAATTGAGAAGATACGACCCTTCTAACATACATCCGCTAGATGCTAGAATACATAGTGCTTAGTGTAAGTGTGTAGTGTGCAGTACATGATTTGGGACGCAGTATCTTCCGGTCAAATCTAGATCCTTTGAGTCTCTACAGTTGCCACTTGGTTGTTCTACAGTGGCTAAGCTTCCAAACTAGACCATTATAAGAAGCTAAGAAACCCATACAAATACAGAAAATAACCTTTAAGTACATCATTTCCAAATAAGACTTCATTTCGAATATCACAGTGTAAAAATAGCAACGTTTCAATCATTTAAAATAATTAGGCTCTAATTCTAAACCCCAAAGCAACCACTTAACTTAACGCTGAAACATAACGCCGGACTCTTAAGTGGGCAACGATCTGACTGCTGTTTCATTTTATACAAGCTATTTCTCAAAACGACGCTTCGTTCTAAATCCGAGTCTTTAAAATGAAGTTCGTTTCCCTCACAATTCTCACACAGTAGCCACTCTGATGACAAGCCAGACAGCAGCTCAGGATAATTACTGTAGCTATCATAATATTTCACAAAGACAGTCTCATTCTGGCCAGCGTATCCCTTTCACGTGCGGCTCGTTGGATTAGAAATATAGAAGCTGTAAGTACTCCAGTGTTATATATGCACTATATCTGCAAAGGTTTTGGACGTCTGCCTTTACATGCACATGAACTTTAATGACCTCCTATTCCTAATCTGTAGGGTTTAATATGGAGTTGGTCCACCCTTTGCACCCTTTGAACTCTTCTGAAAAGGCTTTGCTTCTGAGGTCAGGCACTTATGTTGGATGAGAAGGTCTGGCTCAAGGCCGCCGCTCTAATTTGTCCCAAAAACGTTCTATCAGGTTGAGGTCAGGACTCAAGTGTGCGCAGGCCAGTCAAGTTCCTCCACACCAAACTCACTCATGTCATCATGGACCTTGCTTTGTGCAGACATGTAGGAACAGGATAGGGCCATCCCCAAACTGTTCCTAAAAAGTTGGGACCACGAAATTGTGCAAAATGTCATGGTATGCTGAAGCATTAAGAGTTCCTTTCACTGGAACTAAGGGGCCAAGCTCAAACCCTGACAAACAACCCCGCACCATAATCCGCCCTCTACCAAACAGGTAAGTACCGTTCTCCTGGCAACCGCCAAACCCAGACTTGTCAATCGGGTTGCCAGACAGAGATGCATGATCCGTCACTCCAGAGCTCTAGAGTCCAGTGGTGGCGTAGCTAACACCACTGTATCCGACACTTCGCATTGCACTTGGATATAGCCGCACAGCCATTGAAACCCATTCCATGAGCGTTCTGAAGAACACACGAAGTTCTGTAGGAGGTCTGTAACTATTGAACGGCAGCTACCGACCCTTTTCTATGATTTTACGTGGTCTAACACTTCATGGCTAAGTTGTTGTTGTTCTCAATTGCTTCCACTTTGTTGTAATACCACAAACAGTTGATTGTGGAGTGAGGAAACTTCACAAATGGACTTATTGTACAGGTGGCAACCTATCACGGTACCACAACTTGAATTCACTGAGCTCCTGAGAACAACCCATTCTATCCCAAACATTTGTAGGAGCAGTCGGCATGCCTAGGTGCTTGATTTTATACACCTGTGGCCATGGAAGTGATCGGAATACCTGAATTTAATGATTTGGAGGGGTGTTCCAAAACCTTTGGCATTATAGTGTATATACAGTACACCGTTATCTGGATTTCTCTTACTCCAGGAAGTGGAGTAATAAAACATAGCTAATAGGGATGGACAGAGAACTCAGACTCGGACACATGGATGAGAGAATCGGTCAAAAATAACAGAACTCAAATACACTAAGAAGAGAATATTTACACATATACAAATGTAATCCAGTCCTTGTCTTCAGTAATGAAGTAAAAAAAAAAATTTTAATTATTTGTCAAACATTTATTAGCCGTCATTGAGGCTGAATGGACTTGACAGATTGGAGTCCACTTTGCCTGAGGGTCAAATATCTTTTCGCTATGTGAATGCAAGGGAGACAGTAAAATAACCTGACAGTAGATTCACTCTATGTGAAGGCACAGTGGAGCACAAGCTTGGCTAACATGTGAGCATGCAAATATTTAAAGACCTTAATAACTGCGAATATGAAACTTAAATAAGGTAATAAATATGTAGCCATTTATAATTGAGACACTTTTAAGCAAAGAGTCTACTTTAATTCTTACTAATTCTTTATATCCAGCTGCAAATTAAGACAAATGGCTCAACCTTCCCAGATAAACACACTCTGATTTCTGTGTGTGTGTGTGTGTGTGTGTGTGTGTGTGTGTGTGTGTGTGTGTGTGTGTGTCTTTCCCGTGTATGCACAGAGAGTTTTTAAAATCAATCGATAGGACATAAGGGATGAGAATGACACCCGACTGCTTGCATTAATTAAATATACTGGGAAGAGAAGCTAATTAAAACCCGCAGTGATTGACAGGAGCGAGAGCCAATGGAGCATTAGGGAGAAGAGCTGTCAACCAATCAGAATTAGACATTCATGTGATGCTACTTTTGTTCCTCTCCCCCGAGACCTGACTGAAAAAGGCACACACACAAATACGGACACATAGCATGCACACACACAAAAACACACACAACACTTAAACAAACACACACACACATTCATATGCATGCACACACAAAAAAGCACACATACACAACACTTAAACAAACACACAAACAACACTTAAACAAGCACACACACATATAAATTGATATGAATGCACACACAAAAACACACACACAACACCTAAACAAACGCACACACACATTCATATGCATGAACACACACAAAAAAGCACACATACACAACACTTAAACAAACACACACACAACCCTTAAACAAGCACACACACACACAAATTGATATGAATGCACACACAAAAACACACACACAACACCTAAACAAACGCACACACACATTCATATGCATGAACACACACAAAAAAGCACACATACACAACACTTAAACAAACACACACACAACCCTTAAACAAGCACACACACACACAAATTGATATGAATGCACACACAAAAACACACACACAACACTTAAACAAGCACACACACACACATTCATATGCATGCACACACAAAAAAGCACACACACAACACTTAAACAAACACACACACATTCATATGCATGCACACACAAAAAAGCACACATACACAACACTTAAACAAGCACACACACACACAAATTGATATGAATGCACACACAAAAACACACACACAACACTTAAACAAGCACACACACACATTCATATGCATGCACACACAAAAAAGCACACACACACAACACTTAAACAAACACACACACATTCATATGCATGCACACACAAAAAAAAGCACACATACACAACACTTAAACAAGCACACACACACACAAATTGATATGAATGCACACACAAAAAACACACACAACACTTAAACAAACACACACACACATTCATATGCATGCACACACAAAAAAGCACACACACACAACACTTAAACAAACACACACACACATTCATATGCATGCACACACAAAAAAGCACACATACACAACACTTAAACAAACACACGCACAACACTTAAAAAAGCACACACACAAATTGATATGAATGCACACACAAAAAACACACACACAACACTTAAGCAAACACACACACATTCATATGCATGTACACACACAAAAACATATGACACACACTAAAATACAAATGCGCAAATGCACTCACAAATACACACACACACACAAACAGACACATTTTCTGAAGAACCCTAACAATGTATGAATCTTGCTCACGCTAAGAAATGTACAGCGCAGCAGTGTGTGTTTGTATGTGTCTGTGTGTGTGTGTGTTTGTTTCGTGTGTATTTGTGTGTGTGTGTTTTTCTTTGATAGCATATATTGTTAAAAGCTCTAAAGTATTTCGTTGTGACACATTAAATCCCTTTAAATTGAAATGTTTGTGATTAGCGATTCTGCTGCTAATTTGTTGGCTGCTTCTGTATTTCCATTCTTCCATCAAGAGAAAAAAAATATCAACCTTAAACATAAGTGCTAGCTGCTGGGTTTTTAATTCAGCTCCTTAAAAACAAGAGCTTCAGTTGTTCACCACCTGGACTGAGACATCCAGAAACTACAGGACGCAGATCTACGAGATTATGCTAGCTAGCGATCATTAATGATGATTACAGTTGTAGACTTTTAAGGTCACTGCAAGTCGTAATTACGATTTAGGGCTCAGTAAGAAAGCACGGTGAAATAATGTGTTTTATAACACATTAAATATATTGTTGTATAAACAATAAATGTAGCATCTGTAGTAGATTTGTTAGAATTGAAAATTTACTCGTCTGGATTCATTTTCCTTTCTCTAGAAAAAATCTTGCGTGTGTGTGTGAGTGTGTGTGTGTATGTGTTGTACGTAATGCAGTAGGTGGGTTAATCCTAGGAGTGTGTTTTCACGTTTCACTGATACTCCCTGGAGACGAGTGGAGGAGAGGAGACGGGAGACAGAGACAAAGACAGAGAGAGAGGAGAGAAAATGAAAAAACGAAGGTGAACAAACAGGTGAAGGGTGAAGAAGACAAATATTCGCCTCACGTCCTCAATTCACTCCAATTCCCATGAGTCCTGTGAGCATAAAGTGTTATAACTGTTAACCAAAAAGGTCCCCTTGAGGACACACACACACACACAAGTATTCAATGTGTCTAGACGTCTATATCTAGGACCATTGATTTGCTGGATATTCTTTCATGTGCAGATGATCCCAAACTTACTTTTTAAGACACACTCATAAACACACGCAGACACACACTCACACACACACTCATGTATACACACAAACACACATACACTCATACATACACACAGACACACAAACACACACACACATACACACACAGACATGCAAACACACATACACTCATACATACACACAGACACACAAACACACACACTCATACATACACACACAGACATGCAAACACACATACACTCATACATACACAAAGACACACAAACACACATACACTCATACATACACACAGACACACAAACACACACACACTCATACATACACACACAGACATGCAAACACACATACAGTACACTCATACATACACACACAGACATGCAAACACACACACACACTCATACATACACACAGACACACAAACACACGTACACTCATACACACACACAAACACACATACACTCATACATACACACAGACACACAAACACACACACATTCATACATACACACACAGACATGCAAACACACATACTGTACACTCATACATACACACAGACACACAGACACACACACACATACATACACACAGACATGCAAACACACATACACTCATACATACACACAGACACACAAACACACATATACTCATACATACACACACAGACATGCAAACACACATACTCTCATACATACACACAGACACACAAACACACACACACTCATACACACAGACACACAAACACACATACACACATACATACATACACACACACACAAACACACATACACTCATACATACACACACACAGACATGCAAAAACACATACACTCATACATACACACAGACACACAAACACACACACTCATACACACAGACACACAAACACAAACACACATACACTCATACATACACACACACACACAAACACATACACTCTTACATACACATACAGACATGCACACTCACACACATACATACATACATACACACACACTCATACATACAGTACACACACAGACATGCAAACACACACTCACACACACACACATATATACACAAATACACACACTTGCATACACACATATGCACACACAAACACACACACACCCCTACACTTATATACGCACATACACACGCACATACACACACATACTCACACACACATACACTTATATACATGCATGCAAACACATACACATAGACACACACACAGACACACACACACACACGCTGTACAATGTAAGCACACACTCCAGTTTGCACCTCAACTGATCAGTGCAGCAGTTTTAATCCCTCCCTAATCGTCCTCACCTTCTACACTTCTCTGTCGTTGGCAGTTTCATTTTTATGCGTTTATTTATTCATGTATTTTGTGGGGAAAAAGGTTCTTTACTATATTCGTCTGAAACTACAGATTAGACAATAAATCGAGGCCCAAACAGTCTCTATTTACCAGGACAGAGAGCAAGGAAGCTTCTGCACATCTATTAAGCAGGAAAGTGATGAGATGAGACGATATGAGACGATATGAGATGGAGGGTCGAGAGAGGCTTACATCGGGTCAGTTAATAACGGAGAGTTCAACACTCCTGTGTAACTGTCAATCATTCAACATTCACATGTAGATTAGCTCAGGAGTCATTCTGTTATTATTTTCGGTTGGGTAGGGGTGGAGCAGGGGGAATAATAACTGGTGGTGGAGGCAGGATGTGTGTGTGTTTGTGGGGGTGGGGTGAATTGAGGTGGCAGTTGCATCACCCACGGATAAACATTATTACTATAGCAACCAGTAGTAACAATATCTACAGGCATCCGTGTAGTACGGTGTCTTGCAGCTACACAATCATAGCATAGGCTTTGCCTTTTATGGCATTTTGAGGCGTCCTTAATTTAAATCAGCTGTACGGTGTACACTTGGTCATTCCAAGACAACACACTTCAGATAGATAGATACTTTATTGATCCCGGAGGAAATTCAAAGGTTTCCGCATATCTATGTTTGTTATAAAGCTGGTGTCAGAGTTTAGGGTCAGCCATGTTTTGGCATCCTGGAGCAGGTGGGACTAAGGGCCTTGCTCAGGGACCCAACCTTGATAGCTTTGCAGTTTGGAGGCTTGAAACCTGACCTTCTGATCAGTAACTCAGCGCCTTGACCGTTGAGCCACTATGTCCCCACAAAGTTTAGTGAATCTTTCGTTGGCTTTCAAGACCTTTTTTTTGCTGATAAATGAGGTCTATTGTGTGGTGTGTGTGTGTGTGTGTGTGTGTGTGTGTGTGTGTGTGTGTGTGTTCTTACACATACACAATGCATGTCTTACCCAGCGTAGCAGGTGTGAAGAAGGCGAAGAAGAAGAGTAGGTGTGTTGCCCACATGACCCCCCGTGACCCCATTGACCTCTGCTCCAAATGGCTACAAGGGTTTAGTCTGAAACACCTCAGAGCCATGGCGTTCTTCTCTGACGCTCATACCTAAAACACACAAACACAAGTTTCCGGAATGAACGAATCCATCAGATTTATTCATGAGATATGACATTTATATATTAGAAATAATATATCAAGATATAGCAAGAATAGTGGTAGGTAAAGTTACAAAAAAACTGGGACTGTTGCACCATTCACATTATTCTCTACCGATATAAAAGGTGATGTC
The DNA here is from genome assembly GCF_030014155.1 of Tachysurus vachellii. Taxonomy (NCBI): domain Eukaryota; kingdom Metazoa; phylum Chordata; class Actinopteri; order Siluriformes; family Bagridae; genus Tachysurus; species Tachysurus vachellii. Next base: position 35,632,704 of record NC_083461.1, on the reverse strand, counting down.
ATGAGGAACATAACGGTTACTAGTGTCATATGTAATCTAATTTCCTTTTCTGGACATCCAGGGTCATAAGGCTGACGTCATACCTTTAACCTCTACCAAGTGGTTGGACTGTGTCACAAGCAACAAGTTCAACCTAATGGTTTTCTAAAGATCGCAGGAAGAAAAAGAAGCTAGTAGAAGTAAAAGTTCAACATTAATCATATTGTGATATTAAATGATGAGGTCGCTTTAACAATACAAGCCCGAGATACAAGTAATAGATTTAGCATTGCTAGTGGACCACGTTGTGTGTATCTGCTAATTCTATGCAACACACAACGTCAGATCAGCAAAGAAAGCTTGTTAAAAATAAAGATCCATCCGTTTTCTATAGTGTTGATCCTACACACTGTCGCAGCGAACCTGGAGCCTAGCACAGGGGACTCAGGGGGACATCCTGGACACAGTGACGATCCATCCAAGGACACAATCACAATACAGACAATTCTGTAATGCCAATCAGACAACTAACACTTCTTTAGGCTGGAGAAGGAAACTCAAGAACCCAGAAGATTTCCCATGATGTAGGGAAGAACATGAGGCAAACAGGTTTTATTTTAGATTTAAAATTGAAAAATTCTTTCAATGACACACCAACTGTGTACACATCTGTAAGAATAATAAACCCATAATAAACCTAAATCCATGATACAGTGCGTTTGTCAGCCCTTTCTTACAAAAGTCCAAGCTAGAGACCACAACACGCTCGTCAATCCGTTTCTTGTTGCATGAAACATCAGAGATTGATTTTGTGTCATTTAACCCGAGGCAGCATTATATGACTCATCGGCAGAATGGGATTATAATAATTAATGCAATATGACACAGACGATTGATTATTAGTGTGTGTGTATGTGAGTGTGTGTGTGCGTGTGTGTGTATAACATGGGGTTTAGATGAGTGGATTGGAGCTGTCCCATTGCATACAAGCAAAATTGTGCCATATTGTGTTCTTCTGCATTAATTAATCACAGCATTTTCCTTTCATAATCTCACACATACACAAACACACACACACAAACACGCACAAGCACACGCACGCACATACACACACGCACAAACATACACATACAGTACACACACACCCATACACATACATGCGTGCCTATACATACAGACACAAACACACACACATGCACAAGTACACACACACGCACATATAGACACACACAAACACACACACACGTATACACAGACATGCGTGCATTTAGACACACACGCACACATACATGCACATACATGCATGCACACAAACAAACACACACACATACACGCATACACTTTCATGCGTGCAAACTCACATACACGCACACACACACGTACTGTATTATCTACCTTTATTGCTGTGACATTTTGAACACTCAATGATAATAAAACCTCACACCCACACACACACACACACACTTGTTCTAGATTCACTGAACATCTTTAAACGTATCCAATATGAAGCCCTTCCTTTTAGTGCTGCCTCATTAAACATACATAAAACCCTGAAAAGTGGGATTTAAAGATATTCTCCTCACACGCAGTTGACAGCACACTCGGCCTCTGTTTTCGTCTCTGTCTCACACCAACACACTCCACACCCTGACAGCTTGATTGATGGTCGCTTAACTAGATCGAACAGCAAGGTTTGGGCCAGATGTTCCACGTTACACACGGAGACATATGTGCGTCGCTGTCAGCGCTGCATGTGCGTGTGTCGTCTTAACCACTGAGTCAACATTAGAAAAAAAAAAATAAATGAAAAAAAAAAAGGTGGGTGTGCATTTGTGTCTATTTTACATATGCTTAGGCTTTCAGGAGACTGTTTGACTCTGACCTGGGAACATATGCTCATTTCACCAGGCTATTATTCTAATATTTAGCACAAGCCCGTTTTGCCATATGCTTATTGTAGCCACTTAATTACCCCCTTTTATTTTCTTCAGGGTGACCATCACGCTTGGTTTGCAACAATTACATGAGCTAGCAGCTCCTTATAAAATAACCACAATGCTTTAATTAGGTGCAGTTCCATGACTGTGCTGTCAGAATCTCACTGATATCATATATTTACAATAATAAGTCATTTTAAACAGCGCCACAGCGTCCTTCACACCGACTCAAATCCGGGCGCACGTTCCCAGGACTCGCGATATAGCAATGACTCGAAATACCATATCAATCATCTAGATACTTCAAAGGTATCATTATTTTTGAATTAATCTAAAAATTCATTTAACATCTCATCTCATGACGCATCCACTTTCAGGATTCATCCATTATAGATGGCGGAATATCGAGGGGGAAAAAAAATGTCAGTTTTATTCCCAAAGCATTCACTCAGTCCTGAAATATTTGGAGGTCACGTGTTCAATCATCTACATTTCCCGAAGATTAAGTGAAGAAGAAAAGTACTTCTCTTTTTTTTTTTTTCTTTTTAAGTAAACCAACACTGAAGGTAAATTATTAATAACTAAAAACTTTTGTAAACTGTCGTCTTCCTGGCCGAACAAAAACTCACGTAAAACAAGATGACTGAAGAATTGAGAGACAAAGGATCGATTTGATTACAGTCAAAGAGTCTAAACATGAGCTGAAAAACGCTCGTCTTTCACACCGAGGTGTCGTGCGAATCGCACGCTCGACACCGTAGAGGTAATGCTAAAGGCTAAAATAAAATAAAATAAAAAGAACAAACATCGTGTGTAAGCAAAAATATTTCAATCATGTAACTTTCATCCTAAAATCATGTAAACAATAGAAATAAATGCCACAGTATGTTAGTTTATTCAATCATTACAATGTCTTTAATCTCTCAGTCCATTAGCACGAATGCTAGTCGACTCCATTTTGTGTTTTTGCTAATTCTACTACACTGACACTTTTACTCTGAAACCCGTTACTCATTTAAGAGCATATACGCAGCAAAGAACCTTATACAGTACGTATTTGATATTGATAAACACTTTTTTTGAAAGTTTTTTTTCCACAGGTGTTCATATTAGCGTGTTGCTAATAACCGTCATCGTTCGCAAAACAAGCATGTTTTCTCGGTTTAAATTCTTCTTAGTTAATATTATTCGACTGACTGTCAAGTTCCTGATGCGAAAGACGTCTAGTCACATTGCAGGGATGTTCGTTAAAGAGACTTCATTAGGACAATCTTTAAAATAAGCGGGTGAGACGGGGTTCTTTAGAGAGTTCAGGTTTCTTAGCTTCTTAAAAGCTAAGCGTCTTTGTTTAGTCTGCACACAAATCTTTATATAATTATTCCTTCTTATTTGTGGTATTTTTCAGTATTTTGTGAACTTTTGCGAAATCTGTTCTTGTGTTAAATCTTAGTCCTCAGTCCTCGTGTCGTAGCTGTTGGGACACTGAATTTCCCCTTAGGGATTAATAAAGTGCTCTCTAGCCGAATCTACAATATTAAAACATACTAATGATCCTGAAGTGTTTATTCGTTTGTGAGTTTTCTCAGTTTTTCAGAATTTCTGACTTTAATCCAAAAGCTCTCATGTTCTCAGCTCGGCTCATTTCTTATCCGGCTCATTTGAAGCGAACGGTGATTTCTCTAAACGGATGGCTCATAAACAGTTTACGACAATCTTTTGGTATTGATTTACAATCCTACAGAACACAACAGGTTCCCGTTTCAGTCTGGTTCCTCTCTAGGTTTCTTGGTCTTGTCGCCTCGGGGGTTTTTTGTACCCAGGCTCTGTCTCCACTGACTTGTACACCAGGGATTTGGATTTCTAGAAATCTGCTTGTCGTGAAATGTGACAAGCACTAAACAAATACAAGGAAATAAACATTGAATACTGAACAATCCATGGATCGACGTTGCGTTGCAGGTTGCAGGTTTTCGCGAAAGTTCAGATGATATTCTCGCCTACAAAATTATTGATTTGAATGAAGTTGATGAATCAGCAGCTTGAGGTGCAAGTGAAAGTAGATACTGTTCCCACTGTAGCCTCAGAGTCAAGAGAAGTGGAACCTGATGCCGTCTTCTGCGACTCATCCACATCAAAGTTGGATGTTTGGTGTGTGCTTTTCTGCTCATCTCGGGTGTAAAGAGTGATTATTTGTGGTACGGTATGTGGGACATGTGGGATGTGGTAGACTTGTGTTTAAGGTGTTGGACTGATCAGAAGGTTGTGTTGTTCGAATCCCAGGTCCACCGAGCTGCCAATGCTGGCCCCTTGCGCAAGGCTCTTAAGTCTCAATTGCTCAGCTGTATAAAAGTGTAGCATACGCTGGATAAGGGCGTGTGCCAAATACCGTTAATATAAAGATGTAAATACAAAAGACTTCTTGAAGCGCTGTTCACTGGATCTCGTTATCTAAACAATCCCACGAGATAATTGATCACGTACGTGTTCCTAATAAAGTGGCCAGACAATGCATTTTGTATAGCAACACAGTTTCAGTTTATCAGCTCAATCTGTGGTAATATTCTGTAAGATCTCTAAGTCACTGCATTCCAGTTGTTGCCTGGCAACCATGATATCCACCAAAGCTCCATAAGAGGTGATATTTAAAGATACTTATGTGTGTGTGTGTGTGTGTGTGTGTGTGTGTGTATGTGTGTTTTGCATTGCTTACAGAATGTATTTCATAAATTCATCTATAGAATCGTAAAAAAGAGACAAAAAACAACAACAAATAGAACAAGGCATTTTGGACACTGTATAATTTTATTTTTTAAAATAGTTTCAGATGCAGTGCCAATTATTTCTAATATATAGTATATTTTCTGGCTGGATTTCGTGTGAAATGTGAGTCACCGTGTCTCGAGATGTCACAAAGCCACTTTTTCTTTTTCTGCTACTTATGAGATATGAATGCATAAATTTTTTTTTTAGATGTAAAAATTTACAACTGTTATTCGAAGCATGTTTTTTATTTATAATTTCCACACGCAAAACTTTTCGAACCACTAATAGAAGTTGTTTTGTTTCAGCCGAAAGTGTGTTTTTTTTTTTTTGAGATGTTGATTTTTGACGCTATGTTTTTTTTTTTTTTTGTTCGTTCGTTTATTTATTTCTATATTTTTTTTTTAGCTTTCTTCTAGAAAATTACTTGAATCTGTGAAATTACAAGCGCGGGATTTCCAGCGACTACACATACTGTATGTAACAACCTTCTATGATAGCTGTACTCATGTTAAACACGTGAATGAAAAAGAATTTAGCTGAAGGCGTGTTGTGACGTCACAAAACACCAAATATGTGAAAAATATGTTGTTCTGAAAATTTGCTAATTGCTCCGAATAACACAGTTTCTTAGATTTTGCGTTAACTTCTGTGATCGGAAAAAAAAGAAAAAATGATTCAAATGAATCATTTAAACGAATCATATTTTAAATGAAACTCAAATAAATGATAAAAAAATGGAAGACAAAAGTATATGAAATGATAGCGAATATTTCTTACCCTTGCCAAAAGAAATCAATCCGTAAATAAAAACACTTTTTTTTCGTGAAACAACTTTAAGTTGAAACGTTAAAAGATAAACGTTACTGTAGCTTCTCACCGAATCAGACCTACTTTGTGTACTTTCTCTTAGTTTCTCTTTCATTAGTTCTTTAGTACTTGATGAATCGAGCGGCCACATGCACGCACTTTTCGCTGATCCTGCTCTTTTTGTCTCCGCTGAACTTCAATGCCACTTGACAGACCCCTTTGGCTGTAATATTGTATACGGCAGTTAAAATGTCACAGATATGTTCAAGTTAAAAAAAAAGAAAGAAAGAAATCTGGTTATGGCATATGGCTCCTTTCGTCTTGTTATGGTGATCTGTTTTGTTCTGCAACCTCTTGACCTGGAAACGCCCATGAAATGGTTTGGGGGAGTAAATGACAGAAGCAGCGTCTCTGTCAATCTGCTGATTCCATTAACAAGTCC
>NC_083461.1:35516776-35621776 GCF_030014155.1 Tachysurus vachellii | reverse complement strand
GTTTATTACATTAAAGGTGGATGAAAAGCTGACATGATGTATCTTTTTTCTTTACATCGCAAAAACCTGCAATTTTAACAGGGGTGTGTAGACTTTTTGTATCCACACTAGACTTATTTTAGGATAGAGTTTTCTTTAATAAACAATGCTGTACAACACTACTATACTATAATGTTGCCTAAATGAACACACAAAGGCTACATCCACAGTAATCCGGATTTACGTTTTAAAATTCACGCCTCTTAAACTGATGTTTTCAAACGTTGCTCATACAAACAGAAACTGCTAACACCATTATTCTTCACATGAATAGTTAATGGGTTACCAGTCACGTTCACAGCATTTGGAAAACACCCTTAATTGAGGGTTAAGGGCCTTTTTCTGAGGCCCGATAATGGCAGTTTCGTGAACCTGGGATTCGAACTCAGGACCTTTCGATCAGTACACCTTAAACACAAAGCTACCGCTTTCCATGTGACCCATTTGACTGAAAAAAAAAAGAAATATTGTTTACAGCATGTGAGAAATTGTTTTTTACCCAAATATTCCAGACCCATGGTGAAGGCTGGCGGTGTCAGCATCATGTTATGGAGCTGTTTCTCATAACTGGGATAGATAGAGGAAGATAAAGGGAATCATCGATAGCTCAATCATTGTTGGTTTAATATCTTTGTTTTCTCAGTCTGCACTACACCTTTGAAAATGTTCCCCTTGGGAGAGCGGTTTCAAAAAGAGGCATTTTCTGGACGGAAAGACCAAACGTCCAGGAAAAAGATCCGTCTTCAAATTGATTCGGATTAACAAGGACGTGGCCAAAGACACACCTAATAAGATTCCCAGAAACAGACATGCAAAGGCTTAGTATAACGTGTCATCGCACAGGAAACGGCCTCGTTGCCTGTTATACATCAAAAGGCACCTAATGCTGCTGATCTAGAACAAATTTCACCCAGGTCTTGTCTTCGAGATCATAAATGAACGAGTAGCCAATCTACCAAAACACCCATCCTCATTAGCTGATTATGGAACACTCCCATTTTTCCAGCACACTAACCCTGATTCAGCAAACTGAAGCGTATAATTAAGTTTTATTAATTACACCGGATGAATGTTCAACCGTTGTTATAAAAGTCAGGAAATGTGGTGAAATATTTACATGTTTTTTTTTTTCCTCCACCAGCACCCTACTATTTCGTGCTCTGCCTATCTTTGAGTCCGACAGTAAAACGCACGTACGAAGAGAGCGTGAAACGGAATAAGACAGAAATGCGGCATGAGAGAAGCATCGTGGTTGAAAACATCTTTTCCTGAGTGTTAATGCACTACTCTGGCTTTCCTGGCAGTATCAAAAGCGTAGGGTGCATCAGTGCACACACACACACACACACACACACACACACACACACACACTCACACACACACACACACACAGAATATAAGAGTAAAAGCAGCATTCTTGTGATAAAATATTCAGGACTGCTGCTGTGTCAGTGCAGAGACAGAACACAGCGATGCAATACATTATGCTTTCAATGTGCACACACACCCACACATACACACAAAGACGCTCACACTGAAATTCCAAACAACATTTACACATGTAAAGTGTGTGCAAATTAAGAACTGCCCAAACTGTCATTTCTCATTATGTCTGTTATTCTGTGGCACATAAGAAATAAACAAACATCAAAAATGACTTAGATGTTACAATTCGATCGACTCTACATACGTAGAGTTGTGACACTTATAAGTATGGCAAAACTCAGTGTTTCAGAAACCGCTTCCTGTCCGACTGTCTTCCTGTTGTAGCTCATTCACCTTACGCTTCTATATGTTGTGTTTTCTGAAATGCTTTTCTCTTCACCACTGATGTAAATAGTGATTAGTTCACTTCGAGTTAATATGCACTTCCTGTCAGCTCAGAGCAGTCCGAACTACCTCGGGTCACGGGGAGCCTGTGCCTGTCTCAGGCGTCATCGGGCATCAAGGCAGGATACACCCTGGACGGAGTGCCAACCCATCGCAGGGCACACACACACTCTCGTTCACTCACGCAATCACACACTATGGACAATTTTCCAGAGATGCCAATCAACCTACCATGCATGTCTTTGGACCGGGGGAGGAAACCGGAGTACCCGGAGGAAACCCCAGAGGCACGGGGGGAGAACATGCAAACTCCACACACACAAGGCGGAGGCGGGAATCAAACCCACAACCCTGGAGGTGTGAGGCGAACGTGCTAACCACTAAGCCACCGTGCCCCCAGCTATGTAATATATTGCTTTTTTTTTTTTTATAAAACCACATTGAAACATAAAAGCATGCATTAAAAATGTAATATTTAGACGTTCATTCCACAAAAACATTAGTCCACTATGTTTAAATATTATAGTGTTTTTGTGTTTATGGTGTGTTAATACGTAATAAAAAAAGTTGAGGGTTTTTTCTCTGTACCTGTGTTATTCTCGAGAGGTGTGATTTCTTTGCCCATTAGGGGGCACACACTCAATCATTTTCCTCTTGATACTCTTTGTACAGTAGCCCAGCAGTGTCCTGACTTGTCTTGTATCAGACTTGCATTGGTTTATATGGATTGACAAGGTCTGATCAGTCGATTTGCATTGTAAAAATGTAGACGTAAATGTTGGCCCCCTTTCTGATGTTTCAGATCATCAAACAAATGATAACAAAAGTAAACACAACATGCAGTTTTTAAATGAAGGTTTTTGTTATTAAGGGAAAACAAAATCTAAACCCACATGGCCCTGTGTGAAAAAGTGTTTGCAACCCCTGTTAAAACATAACATAACTGTGGTTTATCACACCCGAGTTTAATTTCTCTTGCCCCACCCAGGCCTGTTTACTGCCACAGCTGTTCACAATCAAGAAATCACTTAAATAAGACCTGACTGACAAAGTGAAGTAGACCAAAAGATCCTCAGAAGCTACACATCATGCCAAGATCCAGAGAAATTCAGGAACAAATGAGAGAAAGTAATTGAGATTTATCAGTCTGGAAAAGGTTATAAAGCCATTTCTAAAGCTTTGGGACTCCAAAGTGCCACAGTGAGAGACATTATCCACAAATGGTGAAAAAAACAGTGAGAACAGTGGTGAACCTTCCCAGGAGCGGCCGGCCGACCAAAATTACCCCAAGACCGCAGCGACGACTCATCCAAGATGTCACAAAAGACCCCACAACAACATCCAAAGACCTGCAGGCCTCACTTGCCTCAGTTAAGGTCAGTGTTCAAGACTCCACCATAAGAAAGAGACTGGGCAAAAATGGTCTGCGTGGCAGAGTACCAAGATAAAAACCGCTGCTGAGCAAAAAGAACATAAAGGCTCGTCTTAGGTTTGCCAGAAAAAATCTTGATGATCCCCAAGAGAAAATACTCTGTGGACTGATGAGACAAAAGTTGAACTTTTTCGGAGGTGTGTGTCCCATTACATCTGGCGTAAAAGTGGTGGTGGTAGTATTTTATATTATATATATATATATATATATATATATATATATATATATATATATATATATATATATATATATACTGTATATACACACACACAGTAGTAGGACCCTGTCATGATTCAGCCCGGACTTTTGGCCATGTGCTATTGTTGTTGTCACGTGTCTGCCCCGCCTTCGTCTGCTCCTCCCTGTTTCATCACCTGTTCCTAATGTTGTCATTATCTTCATTGTATTTAAGTGAGCCGCGTTGCTGAATGCAGCGCGGAATCATTAGTTTCGTTATACCCGGTGTGGTGTCTAGTCCATTTTAAGTGTCGTCATCTGTTTTATTTCTGTTTTCGTCATGTTTTTGTACCCGTCTTCATCATTTATTAAACCCCCTTTCATTCGAAGCTATGCTGCCTACGGGTCTGTCTCCTTCCAGCCCCCGGTTGTTACAGACCCCTACTACTTTTAAACTTCAGGGTTTAAAAAAATTAAATAAAATTATATATATATATATATATATTCATTCATTCATTCATTCATCTTCTACCGCTTATCCGAACTACCTCGGGTCACGGGGAGCCTGTGCCTATCTCAGGCGTCATCGGGCATCAAGGCAGGATACACCCTGGACGGAGTGCCAACCCATCGCAGGGCACACACACACACACTCATTCACTCGCACAATCACACACTAGGGACAATTTTCCAGAGATGCCAATCAACCTACCATGCATGTTTTTGGACCGGGGGAGGAAACTGGAGTACCCGGAGGAAACCCCCGAGGCATGGGGAGAACATGCAAACTCCACACACACAAGGTGGAGGTGGGAATCGAACCCCGACCCTGGAGGTGTGAGGCGAACGTGCTAACCACTAAGCCACCGTGCCCCCCTATATATATATTCATTTATTTATTTATTTGAAACCCTGAAACTTCAGTAACTGCTTTATCCAGAATTTTTTACGACGCTTTGTAACTGCAGAGCCCTTTAACGTGAGGAAAAACATCCATATCCCCAGAATACAGATTTATTTTATTAACATAATCCAGCTTTTCAAATACGAGACTCTTTTTTCAGCGGTCTATTTAGTGGAGCCCTAGAGCTTTTATTTTTTTTCTTCTCGATTTCTTTTTTCCACTCACAGAACAATTCGTCACTAAACTGATCATTAGAATCTGGTTGATGAGTGTTTAAGTTATTGAGGTTCGGATTAAAGCCTTTTGGTTCGAGTGACCAGTCAAATTGGCTAATAACTATAATAGCACAATAATAATTATTTGCCTAATGAAGGCTTGTAATTTCCACTACTGTTATTTCAAACAAATGAAGTCCCTGTGGGTTTAATCTAGTCACAATGAGTTAATGAACGTCTTTGTTAGATTATAGCACCGATTTTCAGCATCCAGTTGAAAATCTTTGGTCTAAATTGTGAGTAGCTGTGCACAAAGAGGATGATGCATTATCTTCTCGATGTAGGCCGCCTAGTTTACAGGCGGTTTTTCCAAGGAGTAGGAGGAGGTGGAGGAGGAGGAGGAGGAGGAGGAGGAGGAATGCAATTACTGAGGTGCTTCCAGCCCACTAAAGACGTGATAGAAAGGTTTTTTGCGACCAGAATCTCAATCATGTTGCATGCATTTTCTGAGCTCTTGAGTTCCAAAGTTTTTATATTTAGCTGCATTTCTATAACACAAATCCAGAGGTTCCAGATTTCTCACGTGTCTGAAAATATCATCATTATCAAGCACATTTTGGTCGCAACCTATGGATGTCCACTGCAAATCCAGTGGGTTTTTTTTTTTATGTCTCTGTCAATAGGAGGTGGAAACATTACGCATTCATGTCAATTCTTATTATATGGAGATGGATTAGGATTTTAATCCCTGATGAGAAAGTCAGTGGCGACAGTCACAAGGAAAAATACTTAAGTGGAAGCTGAGTCAAAAAGAAAAGCATCTGGATACATAACCTGTCCATCTGATATTCTTGTTAGAGCGATATCTCAAGTACGATGGGTTAAAGTTATTTCAGCAGATTAACTTCTTTTGGAATTGGATCCAGTAGAGAAAACAAACGCATGTTTTCTAAAGAAATGATGTTCAGCACCTTTTCAGTAGACAGTTCGATGTGGGGCATCACGGAAACATTCCTGATTGTAATACGATTCTCGGGTGGGTTGAAGCGTTTAGAACGGCAGGGTCTATGATTAAGAGGAAAGCACCTGGCCTTCCCGTGTCTGTGCAGACCCCTGAAAATGTAAAGAGGGTGAAAGAGGTTGTTCTGAGAAGCCTGAGGTGTTCTGCTCGGCACCAGGCATTAGCATCGCAGCTATTGAAATTGCATCATCTGAGCAGCGGAGCTTACCGACCCTACTTTCTGCATATTGGCTGTCCAAAAAATATGTGTTTGACTTGTAGTTTTATTTGGATAGTTTACGGAAGTTCTGACTTTAATTGCGTTGTTGTCCTTAGGCCGTTCAATGTTCATGGTTCGTCACAGCAGATCATTATATCACACTATTTTAGATTTTGCACAGGTTTTACACTGGATGCCCTTTTTGACCCAACCCCATTCGAGCTTGGGACCAGCACTGAGAGTTAACCGCTTTGTGGCTGGGTTGTTCCCTGCCTCGGAAGCAAACACCAGCAGTGGCAGGATCTTGCCACTGGACCACCAGGATTAATTGTGTATAGTTCATTTAAAATTGTGAAACAACAACACATCAGGGGGGCACGGTGGCTTAGTGGTTAGCACGTTCGCCTCTCACCTCCAGGGTTGGGGGTTCGATTCCTGCCTCCGCCTTGTGTGTGTGGAGTTTGCATGTTCTCCCCGTGCCTCGGGGGTTTCCTCCGGGTACTCCGGTTTCCTCCCCCGGTCCAAAGACATGCATGGTAGGTTGATTGGCATCTCTGAAAAATTGCCTGTAGTGTGTGATTGTGTGAGTGAATGAGAGAGTGTGTGTGCCCTGTGATGGGTTGGCACTCCGTCCAGGGTGTATCCTGCCTCGATGCCCGATGACGCCTGAGATCACCTCACGCCCGTGACCCGAGGTAGTTCGGATAAGCGGTAGAAGATGAATCAATGAATGAACAACACATCAAGAACATATAAAGCTATAACGATGATACAAAGATGGCTTTAAACTGATTTTCAATTCTAGAGGAACTTTCATCTTGGAAAATAATATTGTATTGTTGTTAAAAAAACAAAAACAAAAGAAAACATTAGGTTATAATCTAAGCGTATTAAGAATTTATTTCCTGGAACCGGTTCCTAGGTTATTAGGGCAACAAAATTACGCATGACTGAATTTGTAATTTAATAACCTGGTTAAGATCATCTGATAATATCACACTCTCCCCGGGTCATTAAGACGGAAGCGACCTGAATACGTGTTGTGAATGCTAGTAATTAATAGGTCCAGGTCGGTGGAAATTGTCTGCTAGTATCTGAGATGTATTGGGATTAAACATCAAGGCTGTGATTAACCCTAAAACAGATTTCAGGATATTTTGGATTTGACTCTAGATGCAGTCTGTTGTTAACAAATAGGAATCAATCAGTGACCACAAAATATTACAAGCTTCTTTGTTTAAATGTGTGTAAAAAAAAAAACAACAAAAAAAAGATATGACTTCCTGTAAATAAGCCATTTAAAACCCTGCCTTAAAATTGTTAGTGGTGGTATTTAGTTGGTGTTTTATTTTACAAAAATTAGTATTACTGGTATATCTTTTTTTCACAGTGATGTATTCTCAGTGAAAATGGGTTTCATAGACTTTTAGGCCCCGTTCACACTGCAGGTAAAAGTGGCCCAAATCTGATTTTTTTGGGGTCAAGTGACCAGGTCAGACTTCTTCAGGAGTCGTGTGAACACTCAAATCTAGTCCAGAGCTGATTTTTTCAAATCAGATTCAGACCACTTCCATATGTGGTCCTGAATCAGACCCAAATCTGATTTTTTTCCAATGTGGCCGCAGTGTGAACAACCGAGGCGGATTTGATGCGACTTTTACGTCGATCTACATCGACATTTGTCACAATTATGCGCCGGCGAGTACGCACACAAACGTGACTACGCCTACAAAATGGATCAAATAATCAAAAGTTGCCCTCGACATCCGAAAATTTTCAAAACACTGCGTCTCTGTGCTGCCATTACACAAACATTTAGAAAGAAAATTGAAAATGCTTACTTCCTCCATAACCTCGCCAACTTTAGCGCGCCGGCGTGCTGCGTGTGACATCATTGTTATTGTTCGTTTGCGCATGCGGATCAGTTCGAAATAGCAAACAGTTCACACTGGTATCTGATATAGGCCACATTTTAAAAGGTAATGTGAACAGCCAACCAAAAAAAAATCAGATCTGAGCAAAATATCCAAATTGAGCATTAAGACTTGCAGTGTGAACGTGGCCTTATAGAAGGAGTCTCCGGCGTAAGTTGTTTGTAACACTGAGCAAGTTTTCCGCTGTACTTTCTAATGAAAGGATAAATAGGCCCAAATAACAATCAGGTGGTCCTCGTTGACATGTAACATCACCTGACAGCAAACAAAAAAATAGAGCAACAGATTACAAAATGTAGTCATTTTCCCCCAAAAAACTAATCCAATATTGAGAAACCAGGTGGGGAAAAATAATCCACCCTAAAATGCAGTAATAACAGCAAAAGCAAATTGAAGTAAATATTCTCGGGGAGTTTATCAGTCTCTCACATCGTTCTGGAATATAATTTGTGTTGTGGATGTTCCACAGTTTTAAACCTAACAGTAAGCATTTCCAAGTATGACGTGTCTTAAATTGTGTCTAAAGTGTTTAATTAATTTATGAATTAAAAATTGGCAAATGTCCATCGTTATATATTCATTTAGAACTGGACACAATTAAAAAACAATAAATAAACTTTTTTGAGCAATTAAGATATGGAGGTTCTTGATGGGATCCCATTTTGGGATCGTGTTTGTCCACCAATTCCATTTATTACATTTTAAAAATAAGGCTTAATCACGACTTTCAGCCCCATCTGTACACGTACTGTACATAATGAGAAGTTAAGACCTGCTCAGCACTTCAGCAACGTCTGTATCAGATGGTCAGTTGTTCTGTAAAGCCAATAAAAGCACAATCAAGTGGCACAGTTAGGACCATGCAATCAGTGTGGGCATATCTTAGAAATAGTGATGGGCAGCCAACGCAACCCTCATCAAGGCAGGAGCTGTGCTGCCTGCAGCTCGGTGACGTCTGAGTGCCTACAATCAACAACGCTCCTGTCTACAATCAACAATCACTGTTCGTTTTGGTAAACAATATTTGTTTTCCATTTCCTTAGAACCGTATAACACACACACTATTAATGAAAAACTTTAGAAAAGATTGGAAAGATTTTGGAAAATTGAACATTTTTGGATTGCGCTTTAATTTAAAAGTTTGCTAGATTACCAAGCATTGCCTCCCACCCCCACCCCATAAACCCCATTAGGCAAGCTCAATGTCATCATGACTACCCATGAGCCATGATGGCTTGCCACCACTCCGACTCCTGTTCTGCATCCATACTGTGGCCAGATATTCGCTTACGTAATGGAGGTGAAGACTGGCGGAACTGCAGGTAAACCAGCTGGTAAAAGGTTCAATGTAAAAAAAGCACTGGTCAGGTGTATTTGCCAGAAACACCAGAAAGACAAACAATATCAAAAGCCTTGGTATAGTCGAGTGCACAAAGACATATCTGAGTGTATACATCGCAATCTGCTTGTAAATGAAAGTATATATTAAAGACCTGAAGCTATTACAAGTGGCCAGTTAAAGGTTTTTTATTTTAAATATGTTAATTAGTTTAACTGAGGCTTGCTGTTTTGTGGTAAAATATACTGGATATTGGAGCTACAACATAAGAGCTGCCACCACCATGTTTCTTCATAGGTACGGTGTTATCATTACGTCATGACCCGCAATGCCCCACTAAACCGTCGGAGAGAACCATCGCCGGAGTTCTGGGACATTTCCGGGTCAGTGTGCATGCTGACATTGGCGTGAAGTATTGTTTCTTTAAGTTCTATCCAAGCCTTGTATTGTATTTTCTGTCATTGCTTTACTACTGTACTAGTATTTGTATCTTTGACCACGTTTTCTGTTTTGTGAATTCTCTCGCATTTGTTTGCCAGGATTATTTTTGCTCTTTTCTTCCACCTGTCCCTTGCCACTACCAGTTTGGATTACATAGATCTACTACACGCTTTGCCTCTGAAGTATTTTTTAACACAATCATCCCCAAAAGTTCTAGGGTTAGGGTTCACCTCATGCTTTTGGATGATTTAGGTGAGTTTGAGTTGTTGTTTTCTTTGTATTTGAGTAAATAGGGCTTCCATCTAGCCATCCAAGCCATAACCCAGACATGTGAAGAGTGATCATTAATATCAATTTTAAAAACCTTTTAACATTTGAAAGTAAAATATTGTACAACACTATTAACTAGTATCTTCCATTCATTCTATAAAAAATTGAAGCCTTTGCACAGAGCTCACTGGGGGAGATTCATCCTAATCCGAGACTTTGCTAAATCTCGAGGACTGTTTTTTTTTTCTTTTAAAGCTAAATATGTTAATAAATTTAAGCATAGAAGTGTCCTTCAAACTGTGGGCACACATTTGCGGTGACGACTATGATGATATGAAATTTAAATCGGTGCAGGTGTATGTTAACAATACACAAGACTCTTGCCATCTTCTTGTTCGTATATCATCGTGCTAGTCTTTTTACGTAAAGAAGCCATTTCTGTTTTTAGTCCGCATTTTCTAATAAGAAACTACACAAAGAAACTGCTGACACTATTATTATTATTATTATTATTACTATTATTACTATTATTATTATTATTATTATTATTGGGTAAATTTATTGGGTTGCATATATATATATATATATATATATATATATATATATATATATATATATATATATATATATGCAACATATCTTAAAATATTCTCTCTCTCTCTCTCTCTCTCTCTCAGGTTGTTTTTCTGTTTGTGTGTAGTTAATGTTAATAGTGTGCTTCTTCCTCTAGGAATAACTAGAGGTAAAAAAAAATACCCACGAGTACCAGAAGCTAGCAGCAAATACTCTCACAGTCCCTTAGCAAAACGTATGTGTGTGTCTGTGTCTGTGTGTGTGTGTGTGTAAAGGTGTGTTAATGTAGTCCATGCAAGTCATATAGTATCCTCTGAGAACTCACCTCTTTCTATAGCACTCAGCTTGTTAAGTGCTACAAATCTGCACTCGAGAGATCGAGAGAGAGAGAGAGAGAGAGAAAGAGACTCAGATGACGCACACAGGTCACATGTGAGCAGAGCTAAAATAATGTCAAAATTAAACACCTTTTCCAGGGAACAAGAGTAAAACAGTAACGCACACAATGCACAAAGCAAATATCTGTCAAACATACAGCCTGTCTGTCTCCACTTTTTGTGCAGATTGTCTCTAAGGAAGGTTGACCGCTTGCTATTATTGTTCTCAGTAAGTGTGTGTGTGTGTGTGTGTGTGTGTGTGTGTGTGTGTGTGTGTGTATGTGTGTGTGTGTGTGTGTGTGTGTGTGTGTGTGTATTGTTTTGGGTACAAAGGCTCCTCTGACCATACCAAGGGGCACTAATAGGCACACAATAGCTCTGTTTCAGCTCAGTGACCTGAGGTTCTGTGTATGTGAGAGAGAGAGAGAGAGAGAGAGAGAGAGAGAGAGAGAGAGAGAGAGAGAGAGAGAGAGAGAGAGAGAGAGAGAGAGAGAGCGAGAGAGAGAGCGCGTACTTGGAAACACCTGCAATCTGGTTTCTGACTGATTGATACATCCTGTGTTCAGACACTGCCCACTGTATACACACACACACACACACACACACACACACACACACACACACACACACACACACACATACATGCACGTACACCGAAAACAAGGCCCCGAAAAATAAAACCCATCCTGTGAATTCCCCTCAGCCTGATGTTGTCACAAACATTTAAGATAAAATCCATTTCATCTTACAGTAAATGTCACTCTGTCTGTCTTACTATACCACACACACACACACACACACACACACACACACACACACACACAAACACTTTTTCCTTAAGCCAAAAAATACATTTCAGCTCAT
The DNA here is from genome assembly GCF_030014155.1 of Tachysurus vachellii. Lineage (NCBI taxonomy): Eukaryota > Metazoa > Chordata > Actinopteri > Siluriformes > Bagridae > Tachysurus > Tachysurus vachellii. The sequence continues at coordinate 35,610,161 of NC_083461.1, read as the reverse complement.
TATCATACATAATATTTAGTGTTGGTAAGTAAACCAGCAATATCACACCTCAGATAATAAAGAAGTTCAATTTTTATAAGGAATTACAAAAAAAGTTCTAAGGACAAAATGGACAGAATAATGAGCAGTGCTTTGCTTATACAAAATGTACACAGATGAAATGAATCAAGTATTGAAAAGTAAATGTTTTTTAATTGCTAAAATTATGTCTGTCATGTTTTCATGTGTAAAGTAACTTTTATTGTTTGTCTAAAACTCTTATAAGCAACTATGCCGTTTTCCTGAAAAACATTGTTCATTCCCTGTAAGGTTTGCTAACGCTATGTAGTTTGCTAACGAAGTAAAAACAAGTAAGTCATTCTGCAAATATACAGAATTTAAATTGAATTTAAGATCGTAAATTGTAAATTAGATCGAATTTAACTTAGTGGCTTGAATGGAAAGCTAGTCTAACCTGGTATTAGCAAAGAAAACAATACAGCCAGTTAATGTTAGGAAATTAGCCAGACTTGCGTTAGCATGCCTTTTCAAATTAGACGGAGCTCATGCCTTCCAGGGAAGCGAGGGAGACACCTCATTTTCTGTAAGGTTTTTGCTTACTCCGGCATACCAAACCATTTTCCTTAAGTATTTCCAGAGGCGCTCATCCTTAAGATCAGCCCTGTAGTCTGGTGGATATTCAGATCAAACGGCTAGCTCTAGCGCTAAGCCCATTAGATTGCATGCTAAACGCAAATAACAAGTTGGTAAATTGAGCCCATTTAATGAACTCTTATGTCTTTTTGGCTGGATGAGCAAACGAGGGACCTTCTTGATTATTTTTTTAAGAGATGAATGAAAATGAACGCTCGTACTATTGCTTCTTGATTAATTTGTTGAAATGAGTTACATGAGATCGTATTTTAAATGCCCTGTTCTTTTCTTTCAACATTTGATCACATTTACTGTATGCTAGGACCCAGTTAGACAAGTAGATTAACTACGTCTACTTTGAACCGAGTTATTGATAATGACGTCTGTGAAACGACGATGACGATGATTAATGACGATGATAAACCTTTATGCTCTGTTCTAAAGAAAAAACAAAGATTCTGCATAGGCAGGTGCAGGATAGCTGTTCTTTGCATCGCTATCAATATCAACACCTCTGAATCGTCTACATGTCTGGAGCTGTGTGTACTGTAGATCTGTTTAAAGAGAAAACAGTCTTAATACTTTGGAATTATTGACAGCCTTTCTGAAAATGAATACAGAAAATGAGCAACACATGACACAAGGTTAAAAATGGAAAGGCTGTGTAGTTGGAGTTAAAAGTTGGAGTTAAAACTGCCTCCATATTGTATGCATGCATTTTCACCCTGTGCTTCACCCTGTGCTCTTCCGGGATCTTGCAAAAACATGCGTTGTAGTTTCTAAATTTTCCGTAGTGTATGATTGTGTTCGTGATTGTCCCCTTGCGATGGGTTGGCGCTCTTCCCAGAAAGTCCCCCGACTTGTACCCCAGTGGCACCTTCGATACCTATGTAAGATATAACCGCCTGGCAGAGGCAACCAGGTTTTGGGCCACTCTCTGATCCACTGATCCTCTAAAGCATCACTGATCCACTTCCATATTTCACAAAAAAGGTTTCAGGGCATTTGTGGTCTGCAAACCCTGGTCCTGTTTATAGCCAAAAATGTTGTCCAACCACAGCACACAATATTTAGTTCGGAACGCCTTCTCTGATGGTTCTATAAGAAATACAATAAACTATTAAATGCTGACTGGATGCATGTGTGATTCATTCATACACGATGGACACAGCAGAGAAGGAAGTATTTTTTCCTCAGTACAAAACAACCTGTACCATGAGCTATTAACAGTTTATTATATTCACACTCCCTATCGGAAAAAATAATAGTACACCTAGCACCATCTCCTCATCTGTGCCTTTCATGTTGGGTGAACAGGACCTATCTTTTTCTTTTCCCTGTCTTTCCCTCTCTCCTTCCCTTCCTTCCCCTCTCTCTTTCTCTCTCTCTCTCTCTCTCTCTCTCACTCTCTAATTGGGTGTGTTATAGGGCTCAGGGCAGTGAGCATCACAGTCATGGATGGATGCACAAGCTAAGGAGAGAGAGAGAGAGAGAGAGAGAGAGAGAGAGAGAGATAGAGAATATATTTGGACTTCAGGCTATAACGAGGCAAAATTGCAAAATAGGAAGCTGTTCTTTTTTCACCATAGGAGAGGAGAGAGTAACGAGGGACTGAAAGAAGTTAATGGAGAAAGCAAAGGAAGGCCTGAAAGCATGAATGAGAAAATGTACTAGATGAGAGTTTGGGGAGCTTCAAGCATCTTTATTCAGAGTAGAAGGAGAGGTAGATCCTTGTGTATGGTTCATCAATACCTTGGAATTGATAAGATTCTCTCGGGTAGTTATGGATCTCAATTTCTAAAAAGCTATGACCATCGATGACATCCATCCATCCACAATCCATCTATCCACCTATCCATCCACACATCCATCCATCTCTCCACCATCCATCCATCCATCCATCCATCCACAATCCATCCATCCACCTATCCATCCATCCATCCATCCATCCATCCACCATCCACACATTAATTTTGAGTTATTGCCTCTCTCTTTAAATTTGCTTGGAGACATTTAAAACATATACTACTTACGCCGGGAGATTGGAACTGGACTCGCTTACTTATTTTCAATCAGTAATAACAAATAAATTATTTTCTGGCCGCAAGTCTGATATAAAATGAGCCAGGACTCTGTTGGCTTTCATTGTAAGGCGTGTGTTTTTCCATCTGTTGGATAACCTTACACTGAGTTTTAGTGCATGCCTTCAAATTTTAGATGCTCGGGGCATCTCATAGAGCAGAAATGGGTCTGATATCAGCCTTTACTTTAAAGATAGAAACATTTGTGCGCAAAGAAAATGTAAAAATAATTTGGGACTTTTCTATGAATATATTGCCCAAAGTAGTCTAGGGAAAAACAGAAATACTTATGAAACACTACAAATTCAGATATACATGTACTAGAATGTCCAGATTAACATGTACATGTAATCTGCTTTGTAGCCTGAGCAACTCAACAATTTCTGATTTGGGGATTCAGTATACAGCTTTTTTCCTGGTCAGGGTCTAAGAGGAAAGGAGGATTTTTGAGGTGGGAATGCTACAACTCATCTCATCTTTAGTCATCTCATCTTTACTCATCTCACCTTAACTCATCTCAACTCATCTTCTCACCTCGTCTCACCTTAACTTATCTTTACTCATCTCACCTCATCTCATCTTTACTCGTCTCACATTATATCATCTCACCTCATCTCACCTCATCTCATCTTAACCTATCTTTACTCAACTCATCTTACCTCATCTTTATTCATCTCATCTTAACTGATCTCATCTTAACTGATCTCATCAGTTAAGTCTCACCTCATCTCATCTTTACTCATCTCACCTTAACTCATCTCAACTCATCTTCTCACCTCGTCTCATCTTAACTTATCTTTACTCAACTCATCTCACCTCATCTCATCTTAACTAATCTTTACTCATCTCATCTTACCTCATCTTTACTCATCTCATCTTACCTCATCTCATCTCATCTTAACTCATTTCATCACATCTCATCACACCTCACCTTAACTTATCTCATCTTATCTTATATTATATCCTATGATAGCTCATCTTTACTCATCTTACCTCATCTCACCTCATCTCATCTTAACTTATCTTTACTCATCTCAACTCATCTTAACTAATCTCATCTTACCTCATCTCACCTCATCTTAATGCATCTCACCACGTCTCATATTAACATACCTCACCTCAACTTACCTCATCTTAACTCATTTCATCACACTTGACCTCACCTCATCTTACCTTATCTTATCTTACCTCATCATATCACACAACTTATCTCATCTTATCTCTTCTTAATTCATCTTAATGTCTTAACTCATGTCACAAAAGACCCCACAATCATCCAAAGACCTGCAGGCCTCACTTGCCTCAGTTAAGGTCAGTGTTCAAGACTCCACCATAACAGAGACTGGGCAAAAATGGCCTGCATGGCAGAGTTCCAAGACGAATACCGCTGATGAACAAAAATAACATAAAGGCTCGTCTCAGATTTGTCCGAAAACATCTTGATGATCCCCAAGACTTTTGGGAAAATACTCTGTGGACTGATGAGACAAAAGCAGAACTTTTTGGAAGGTGTGTGTGCCATTACATCTGGCGTAAAAGAAACACTGCATTTCAGAAGACTTGCTGTGATAAAAGAAACCATGAATTCTGCTGCCTACCAAAAATCCTGAAGGACAATGTGCGGCCATCTCTTCGTGACCTCGAGCTAAAGCGAACTTGGGTTCTGCAGCAGGACAATGATCCAAAACACACCATCAAGTCCACCTCTGAATTACTGAAGAAAAACAAAATGAAGACTTTGGAGTGGCCGAGTCAAAGTCCTGACCTGAATCCTATTGAGATGCTGCGGCATGACCCTAAAAAGGCGGTTCATGCTCGAAAACCCTTCAATGTGGCTGAATTACAACAATTCTGCAAAGATGAGTGGACCAAAATTCCTCCACAGCGCTGTAACAGAGTCAGTGCAAGTTATCACAAATGCTTGATTGCAGTTCTTGCTGCTGAGGGCGGCCCAAGCAGTTATTAGGTTTAAGGGGCAAGCACTTTTTCACACAGGGCCATGTGGGTTTGGATATTTGTTTTCCCTTAATAATAAAAACCTTAGTTTCTAACACTGCATGTTGTGTTTACTTGTGTTATCTTTGACTTATGTTTAAATTTGTTTGATGATCTGAAACTTTAAGTGTGTCACAAAAAAAAAAAGAAAAAAAAAATCAAGAGGGGGCCAAGACTTTTTCACCACACTGTATGTTCATATTTCTGCTTATCAAAATGATCACATTAATAACACGTTCCGTGTGTAATATGACCTCAGCTGTCATTATTCATCAGCGTATAAAATAGCACGTGATCCAGCACATCGCATTATTTTCCAGAACAAACTGGACGTGTAGCAGCTGAAAGCCTGAAGCTTAGGCAAGGGTGCAGGATCACTTTGCTCTTATAATCTGCTATTCAGATTTGTTGATGCAATAATATTATTCAGTGCGCTTTCCAGTAAAGAACATTGTGGCTACTGTTTATATTCAATTCAATTCAATAAAGTTTATTTGTATAACGCTTTTAACAATTCACATTGACTCAAAGCAGCTTTACAGAAGTATAGAAACAGAAGAAAAATAAATAAATATATATATAAAATTAAGAAGCAGAAGAAAAAAAATAAGAAAAAAAATAAATAAGGGGCACGGTGGCTTAGTGGTTAGCACGTTCGCCTCACGCCTCCAGGGTCGGGGTTCGATTCCCGCCTCCGCCTTGTGTGTGTGGAGTTTGCATGTTCTCCCCGTGCCTCGGGGGTTTCCTCCGGGTACTCCGGTTTCCTCCCCCAGTCCAAAGACATGCATGGTAGGTTGATTGGCATCTCTGGAAAATTGTCCGTAGTGTGTGAGTGTGTGAGTGAATGAGAGTGTGTGTGTGTGCCCTGTGATGGGTTGGCACTCCATCCAGGGTGTATCCTGCCTTGATGCCCGATGACGCCTGAGATAGGCACAGGCTCCCCGTGACCCGAGGTAGTTCGGATAAGTGGTAGAAAATGAATGAATGAATACGTACATTTAAATTTTAAAATATTAATTTAAACTTTAAAATACTATTTATCTATCCCTATAAAGAGAAAGCTGATTAAGCACTCATCAAGCGGACCAATCAATTAACAGTGTCATGCTTACGAAATTAATATTCGTATATTCGTAATATTCGGCTGCTGACTGAGAAAAAATTTCAAGATGGTCGACGCCACTCCGGCGCACAAGACGTCTTATAAATGTCTTTTAAATTGTCTCATGTTGTGGGATTTATTTTTTAACATTTTAATAATTCTGCATATTCTCCTAAAGCCACTGAATCGCGAAGCTACAGTACAGAGACGTGTTACTCGAGTCAACGGGGAAAAACCTTCTAAAATTCATACACTAGACGCTAGAGTACATAGTGCTTAGCAGAGGTGGGAGTAAGTCACACATGTGCAAGTCACAAGTAAGTCTCAAGTCATGAATGTCAAGTCAAAGTCAAGTCGAGTCTTTTTTTAATATTTGTCAAGCAAGTCTAAAGTCTCAAATTTGCGACTTAAGTCTGACTCGAGTCAAGTCGAGTCCGCCATCTCTGAGTCATTTAACTCAAGTCTGAGTCAAGTCTCAAGTCATGAATGTCAAGTCAAAGTCAAGTCAAGTCTTTTTTTAATATTTGTCAAGCAAGTCTCAAGTCTCAAATGTGCGACGTAAGTCTGACTCGAGTCAAGTCACGTGACTCGAGTCCCCCATCTCTGGTGCTTAGCATGTTATTTGGGACATTGCCACAGTCTTTAGTCACCTAAGAATAAAAGCAATTTAGCATATTTCATTAGGCAAGTAATTTCTGTCTAACTGTTCTAGGTAATGTATATTGATGAGTCTTGCTTATATATGTGTATATATGTATATATATATATATATATATATATATATATATATATATATATATATATATATATATATATATGTATGTATGGCTCGCCTGTAAATATATTTTCCTTCCTGTTTTCTCATCATGATCCAAGATGCCACGAGGGACCCAGCCATTGTGTATGAGTCTGAGTGGAATGTTCTAGACAGACAGGCACCCTTTTACAAAGCTCAAACAGATGGCACCAGCGCTAAAGAAATGGCGAGGGAGAAAGGAAAAGGGAAAGAGAGAGAACGAATCAGATGAGCAGAGAGAGAGAGAGCGAGAGAGAGAGAGAGAGAGAGAGAGAGAGAAACTGCTTCTCTCACTGCACGAGTCTCCAAGGAGCATCAGATCCACAGCTTATTGCTTAGTGACAGTTCTACATTAACTACAGAATACAATCCTGTGTTCCATCACCTCAGCAACGCTGACACACACACATATACACACTTCCGTAAACACCATCACCAACTGCCTGCAGACTTTCAATTAATTTGTCTTTCTTCAGCTCTATGAGCGATGCCAAAATCAGCACTTAAATCTCAACACACTCACAAAAAGGTTTGGTCCAAAAAAAGTTGAAGTCTACTTCAAGAACATCGTTTAGACTTGAGACGATTTAGATCGGTTCCAAAATCGAATCAGTTCAAATGTTGGTTTCATAGAAATCCATAGGTGGCTTTTACTCTGGAAGCTTAGTCTGAAACTCGGTATAATGTGGACCAGGAAGTGCAGTGTGGTACCGAACCCGAGGTTAAACATTCGGTGACTTCGGGTGAACTGAAACTGTGCCTCGATTCCCATGAATGTAAACATGTCACACTCGGACTCGGGTCCACATGCATTCAGGAAAACGACCTGGAACACAGAATACGTGAGATGCCTTACTGCACTATTATTTGAAATAAACAACAACAACAAACACGGTGAGTCGATATGGTCGTGTTCTCCGTGTGCTTTTCTGAGAAGAACAACAGGGTTCGATAGAATCAAATGAGTCTGAAACCAGACCAACGCCGCTTCGGCGCCAGAACAAACACACTTCGTTTCAGAGCACAGCAAATGTGTCTAGTGTAAAAACCCCCTTAATGACAATCTAAAGATAAACACCAAGTTATAAACTTAACGCCTATTTATGCTAGGAGAAAAAAAAACTACAAGGAGTAGTAACACTGATAAAAAAAGCATAACGTCGCTGTCGGGCGGAAACCTCGTATGTCCAAATTTGGTCAATTTCATATTTTTTCACATATCGATGCTATTGGTCAGTCCCCACGTGGGTCTGTTATTTTTACAAGTTATTAACCAATCTAAAGTCTTGAAAATAGCTTGAGCGCAAATGTCATAACTCCATTGGACACTTCAACTGTCCACCTCTTCCTCACTCCGTAGGAGAGCTTCACGGCATATTTCTCCTCAAGAAGAGTCGCAACGAATCAACACGTCTTCTGAGGTAAATGTCTTCAAAACACTGGGCTCAAAGAAAAAAAAATCTTGACCCCCGCTAGTTCTGGTGCTCGTCTGAGGACAGAAATTTTGCACAAGACAATCCACTGCAACACGGACTAAACCCTGTGCACTGCAGATAAGGTACGGCGTTTTTTTAATTAACTGAAAAGTAACGGTTTTGGAGATACGAGGATTCCGTCTGACAGCGACGATATGTTCTATGTCTTCAGCTGCTCCCTGTTCAGGTCAAACGATCTGTACATTTGGATTTTGGCACAGGTTTTAACCTAAATAATAAAACTATATAAAAAAATAACAGACCCACGTGGGGACTGACCAATAGCATCGATATGTGAAAAAATATGAAATTGACCAAATTTGGACATACGAGGTTTCCGCCCGACAGCGACGATATTTATGTTGCACTGATCGTCTGACTGTCGTGGGATATTGTTTTAGCTGGTTAAGATGCTTTCCATAGGCTGTCATGAAAAGCATTTGAATCACGATGATGATAGAAGAAGTGAAAAATTACTACCCATGAACTCTGGGTGGGAAAGATGGAATCACTTTATCCCCAGTCCATCAGACTGGAGTGAAAAATCCTTAAAACACAGCGCTAAATACCACACATCAGTCCACAGAGAGCATATAACTGGTCGATTACACAAAAATCACGAATTTCTCTGTAAATCACATTACATCAAATTGATTAACAGTCATCAGATAACACAGAGAGAGAGAGAGAGAGAGAGAGAGAGAGAGAGAAAGAGAGAGAGAGAGAGAGAGTGAAGCTGATCAGGAATACTGATTTCTCCAGATGAGCGAGTCTGTGCATTGAGGAAACGCTTTGAAGTGTTGCCTAGCAACGCTTTTTGTTAGCTAACAGATTTATATCTGAAACTATTGTTAGCAGGGGTGAAAGCTAATCACAACTGTGACGATAGCCAGGATAACACTTCTCCCCCTCAGGTGATACTGCTTCCGATACAGCTCGGTTATTTTAGTCATACGAGAATCAGAAGGTTGCACCAAATGACACTGGAAATTGCTAAGACAAAATCTTCTCTTGTGGATCGTATTTTATGCCAATTATTTGTTCTGTTCTATTTTTATTTGATCATTGCAACAAAAAATAGTTCGGTGAAATAATTGCTTAAAAAAGTGTTACTTTTTTGTAGGTTTGTTGACTGATGATTGTTTTTCTACAGCATACCATGCCCCATTTTATTCCTTCCGTAATTCAAGGGCTTCGTCTCAATCGGCTTAATAGTTCGGTAGTATTTCAGGGCACAGACTGGAGAGTCGATTATTTTGAAGGTCTTTCTTTCTGTCAATGACGAAGTCTTACCGCTGCACTGTAAAAAAATATTTTTTTAAAATCCACAATGCACCACAGAGACCAGGACGCACCGATGCACACTACAGTATGGTCCCTTACAGGAAATGACATCAAAAGAAATGTGGGACAAACCAAACTCTCGGTTTCCATCATTGTAGCACAAAAATGCTTACTTGACATTTTTGTTTTTAAATCTGCTAGCTAGCCTACGATCCTGTTCGAATTATCATGACAGAAGCATGTGTGATTAAGCTAACAAAGCTATATGAGGTATAAAACTTCAACATTTGATATCTTTGGGTTTGTACACTAACAGTTTAGGAAATTAGGGTCATATCGCAGGAAATTCAGTCATCAGTGTCCTAATAAGTAGTGAGCCAGCGTGCATATAAGTGCATACAAGTCGTGTACACGGTCTACTGATTCGTCAGAAAGGGGACTAGAGAGCTGAATGAGACGCACCCATAGAAATCCACACCGAACTGAATCACTGTCAGGTTCCAGTCATCATGAAAGAACGATTTCCTCTAATGAAATAAATGAAGTTGTGAGACGTTTAAAAAAAATTGAAGCATGTCAGCAGTTCAAACTGAAGTCATATTTCAATTTTAACCAAGCATTTCTGCTTCGTTTCTCACTTAGTCATACTGTTGACTCATTTTGATGACATCTGGACCCTGCTCTATACAGTGGCCACAGATTGCATACGTTTAGTCCTTGACAACTGAACCTAAGCACCTCTGTAATAAATCAAAAGAAGAATTCAATGCTTGGTTTATTCCTGAAAGAAAAAAAAAAAAAATACGATTCTAAAAGCAAGGCTACTATCCTAAATATACCAGGCCTGCCTTTTCCTGCCTTTAAAAAAAAAATACTCCCATTATTTAGCTTTAAATAAAGATGGCAGCTGAGGACATGCTTTCCTGTTCCATTCATTACCCTTGCAAAAAAAAAAATCAGAAAAGGAGCCATCGATCTGCCGAGCGATCAAACCTCAGGGTGATCAATCAATCACCGAGCCGTTTTATTTCCTCGACTCGAGTCCATCCCGGCTACACGCACGCAGATGCTCGATTGCAGTTAATTCGCTTTCATTCAATTCAGTCCACAAAGATGAGCTTCGCGCTTTGCTGTCAGTTTCAATTAAAGATCAGAACGTCTGACGGGCTTCACTTTGGACGAGAAAAACCAACTGATAATTCAATACGCCGTTGTTTATCTTGTCGGAGGAATTAAGGTGGGGTTTGTCAAGAAAAAAGAAACACTGGTTTACTTCGTTTGCTATGACGTGTCACACTACAGTTTATTAAAGTATATGTAAGGAGTAAAAACACTTGAGGGGAATGTTCATTCATTCATCTTCTACCACTTATCCGAACTACCTCGGGTCACGGGGAGCCTGTGCCTATCTCAGGCATCAAGGCAGGATACACCCTAGACGGAGTGCCAACCCATCGCAGGGCACACACACACTCTCATTCACTCACACAATCACACACACTACGGACAATTTTCCAGAGATGCCAATCAACCTACCATGCATGTCTTTGGACCGGGGGAGGAAACCGGAGTACCCGGAGGAAACCCCCGAGGCACGGGGAGAACATACAAACTCCACACACACAAGGCGGAGGCGGGAATCGAACCCCCGACCCTGGAGGTGTGAGGCGAACGTGATAACCACTAAGCCACCGTGCCCCCGCTGAGGGGAATGTTGTTACTGGAAAATAATCAGTGATGTGGATTTCTTTATATTGTCTCAGGGAGTTTTCCTCATCACCACCGCCTCAGGCAAAAAAAATACATTAATATTGTCAATGTTTAGCTTTCTGTACAGCTGCTTTGTGACAATGTCCATTGTTAAATGTGATATATAATTACAGGAGAAAAGAAAAAAGAAAAAGAAAAACTATGTCTTATAAAAACATCCACAAAACAAGCTAACTCCTGTTAGCACTCATACACGAAGACTTTCCTGCGGTGGAAAACCTACTACTGTAATTGACACTGGAGACTCCGTAAATAAACTTTAAATGTTAAATCTCCACATTGAAAATTTCACTTTGATTATGTTCCGCGTCCTCTGTACAAATCCCTGCAAATGAGTAAACGAGTGTCTTAATGTAAACCTGTGATCTGAATTAGTCTTAATACCACTAGAAAATCGCCAACACCTTCCGACCAATCGGATTCAAAAACCGAAACGCACTGAGGTCTGATGAGCAGAAGCTGGATATACAGTAGACCAGCTAAGAGTTCTATGTGTTTTGTTAAAAGTTACATTTTTTAAATGGTTTTGTATTCATTGGATGGATGAATGCACTTTACAGAACACACACATACACACACACTTCTATTTACGCTTAATAAAAGCGATTCATAGCATTAATAGAGTAACAATATAATTTTTTATCGTTAGTTCTTCGTCCTTGAAATAAAACCTTGTTTCAATTGTCCTTTTTGATCCTGCACAACAGGAGGTACAATTTCCCTCTCCATCTCTCTCTCTCTCTCTCTCTCTCTGTCTATCTCTCTCTCACACACACACACAATCATACTGTATGCATTCACATGTAGCATCATTGTGCTCCATTTCTGTTAGGACCAAAATAATCAAAGACCTTTTAGGTGGCCAATTGCAACACCATTGTGAACAGATCACACTCAGAGGTCTATTGTATGGCAATAACACACACACACACACACACACACACACACACACACACACACACACACACATAGTGAGTGAGTGAGTTCCTGCTGCTTCTCTTCTAACATACACCACCTCAATAGCTCTAAGTGGTGGAGAGAGATGGAGTCAGAGTGAGGGAGAGATAAAAGATGTGGTTACAATATTCATGTGAAACACTATTTCAGTACGGTGAGAATTCGCTAAACACCTAGAGCAAGCACTTAGCCGCCTGGCTACATGACAACTCCATTTACTATGGGCACGTACACAAAAAGTGCAAGCATTAGGGCATATTCCTCGAGAAAGTAGGAAGTTGCATTTTGGTCCGAGACGAAATTGAGCCTCAAATAAGGCCTCAAAAGCAAAACAAAACAAAAACAACAACAACTAGTATTTCTTATAAACAAGAAACTAAACGAGGGGGGCACGGTGGCTTAGTGGTTAGCACGTTCGCCTCACACCTCCAGGGTCGGGGTTCGATTCCTCCCTCCACCTTGTGTGTGTGGAGTTTGCATGTTCTCCCCGTGCCTCGGGGGTTTCCTCTGGGTACTCTGGTTTCCTCCCCCGGTCCAAAGACATGCATGGTAGGTTGATTGGCATCTTTGGAAAATTGTCCGTAGTGTGTGATTGCATGAGTGAATGAGAGTGTGTGTGTGTGTGTGCCCTGCGATGGGTTGGCACTCCGTCCAGGGTGTATCCTGCCTTGATGCCCGATGACGCCTGAGATAGGCACAGGCTCCCCGTGACCTGAGGATAGTTCGGATAAGCGGTAGAAGCGGTAGAAGATGAATGAATGAATGAATGAAAGAAACTAAACAAGGTCAAAAGGTTGCTACATTGGCACTGTTTGTTAACCAGTTGTTCCATCATCCTCAAAAATCTAGTTATTTAAGCAAAAAATTCTGAATCGGATCTAATGTTTTATTTCGAATGAAAACACTAATACGAGATCCCTCAGTAAGTGTAAATGATGATGTGTATTTCCGTTCCAATGCCTTACAAGTGTTTTGCAGTCATTTCTTAAACCTGACGAATTCCGGCAGTGCATTATGGGTAGAGCACACAGTCCATCGGCCGCACCGTATGAACGCTCAAAAATAATAAGACGTCTTGTTAAGATCTCAAAATGGCCGACGATCTGCTAGTAACGCAAAGTAGTTTGAAGTGTATTGTTTGGAAGAGTGAACAAAGCCCTACAAGCGGAACCAGGAAATACCAATCTATCCATCATGGGGTCAGGAAAGGTTAGAGGCAGTACCAATCAAGCCCAGTTCACAGGCTGGCACTGATTTTGAAGGCCTCTGAGAAAATAAACGCTTCAGACGAGTCTTCAAAAACATGCCTGGATGGGTTTGAACTCTGCCTGACCAGAGATATATTTTAACACGTGTTCCCTCTCAAACACACTCACACGTGTTATAACAACTGGGCCGCAAGATAAACAGCCACGGTCTGCGAAATTCCAAACGAGAAGCATTCGCTTCGGAGGTTACGGTTCTCACGTACATCAGATGACGCTGTCTAGTCGAATAAACAAGGAGACAAAAAAGAAATCAACACACTTTAGCGACTTCAGTGAAACAGCTTTCCAGATGAAATGACACCAAGCCCACATGCATCCCAAAGTTTTTGTCGGGGAAAATAAAAAAATAATGTTGAGGTAAACACACTGAGGTAAAACACACTGAGGTAAACACGCTGAGTTAAAACACGCGGAGGTAAAACACACTGAGGTAAACACGCTGAGGTAAACACGCTGAGGTAAACACGCTGAGGAAAATAATTCAGCTGGTACAGTCATTTTAGAATTTCATGATTTTCTGATAGCAAAATCAAGCAAACTTTTTTCAATTTTTCAAAATTACTGCAACTTTGAAGAAGAAGCCATTGTTTTGTATATTGTATATAACAGTACAGTGAAATTCTTTTTTTTTTCTACGTATCCCAAATTTGGAGGTTGAGGTCAGAGCACAGGGTCAGTCATGATACAGCAACCAGCCTTGCTCAAGGGCCCAACACTGACAGCGTGGCAGTGCTGGGGCTTGAACCCTGATCCTACAATCAACAAACTATAGCCTGCACCAGGAAACCACTTTTAATGCCTCTCCCACCAACATTTACTTAGAACTATTCCTTAGAACTTCTGTTATGGAAGAAGGTTGTGATGATTCAATAACATACACCATTATATTACTTCACCTCATTACATCCTTCTTCCAAACGATAAGTCGTAAAGCATAATGAATATTACTATTGATTAATATTTAATATTTAATATTAATATTACTCTCACAACTATCCTGTTGGCTGTGTTGTTTTTAAAACAAAAACGCATATACTTCTCCATTCTCAAACCGAGGTTAAAAAACACTTTACAGAAACATCACTCTGAATAGAAACATGATAAACGAACCAACGTTTCACAGTTCACATGAATTTTGCTTGAGGTCAGAGCAGCCGGTTTGGACTGGCCTTCTTATCCACTTTCTCTAGAGTCAATCTTAAAATATCCTAAAATTAATCCCAACACGTCAGTTCTAAACCGTGCTCAAAAAATTACAACTGGATTCAAAAGACAGAAACTGGAGCCATTTAGATCTCTAACTAAACTCCCAACTTTTTACTACTTCTTTATTTATTTGTTTCTGTTTAATATATACTTTGTGCCATTTAGCTGTGAATAGTTTTTGGTGAGTATTAACTATTAGTAATAGTAGTATTAGATTTCCACCAGTGGTAATTGAACATAGGTTACAGAATAATTCACTCTAACCGAAGTCTAACCCATTAATGTACCGGACAAAAAAAAACACTGTAGGATGTTCAACACAAAACAGCATTGCATTTTGTAGTTAACTAACCAAGCAACCAGTGAGCATTAATTTTCAGTGAGAGCTGATGAGTTCCAGCGTCATAAGCGACAGCGACCGTCTGCGACTAAATGTGGCCATGACAAAGTTAAGAAAAGTTCAGAATTCTGTAAACACAGAGCAACTTGGTGCAGCGTCTATCATTGGGAGCGAAAACAGTAGAGAGCTCGTGACCCGTGCCGAAGAGCATGCGCTGCTTCTCCTTCACCTCCTATGATAAAATGCAGATATACACTGTTGAATTTTACACACAAACCCCTCCATAATGTTTGACTTTAGTGGCAAATTGATTTCAAATGCTAATTGCACCAGCCGCTGACAAACGTTATTACTATGGCAGCCGTACTGATGACTTCATACTGTAGTAGTGTTGTTAATCAGTACGTGGTACTATATGTGTGAACGTAGCATTACAAAAATAAGAGTCACTTCCAGACATTTCCTGTACATCAGTCTTAATTCAACACTTGAAGTAACCGTAAGAGTGCCGGTGTTTATTCAACACTTTATGTACAGTAAGACTACACTTAAGCCACATGATATGTTACAGTGTCGGTGTGATAAACGTTATGCTAACTTTCCCATGGTTTAAAAACCTCCCCTGGTTAAGAGTTAATTCATTATTATACACTTGACTATTTCAAATTTGTTCATTAAAGACTGTGTCATTTATTATAGCGTGCTGTAGATCTATTAATTAACGCAAAAATGTGGGGTTTTGACTCATTGTAAGCGTTAGAGGCTAATCAGCACTTCAGGCGTGACTTCAAAACTGTGCATGTAGATTAGATATTCAATTCTATAGAAATTCAATTCTATATATGTTCAATTCTATAGATATTCAATTCTATTCAAGCGTGTTGTGCAACTTTAATAAGAAATCACTGTGGAATAGTCGAGGCACATGATTATATTATTTGTCTCTCTTCCTTTGTATGAGAATGACAGATATGAAGTGGCATCAGAAACGGGGCTGCGCCTCCTCTATATGGGTCACTGAGGTAAAACACGCTGAGTTAAAACACGCTGAGGTAAAACACGCTGAGTTAAAACACGCTGAGTTAAAACACGCTGAGCTAAACACACTGAGGTAAACACGCTGAGTTAAAACACGCTGAGTTAAAACACGCTGAGGTAAACACGCTGAGGTAAAACACACTGAGGTAAACACGCTGAGTTAAAAAACGCGGAGGTAAACATGCTGAGGTAAAACACACTGAGGTAAACATGCTGTGGTAAAACACTGAGGTAAACATGCTGAGGTAAAACACACTGAGGTAAACATGCTGAGGTAAAACACACAAAGGTAAACACGCTGAGGTAAAACACGCTGAGGTAAACACACTTAGGAAAACACACTCTGTTCATGGCACATCACATCGATGAGAATGACGACGATAACGCAATAAAATGCCTTTATAGGCGAACACGACGACGAAAAAAGTGTCAGGCACGTCGTTATTAGCCCGTTAAATCAAGGTCATAGGGTTTGTTTGATAGGGAATGAGCGAATAGAAATGATGTCACGTGACGCGCTCTATCGAGTCTAGATGCGGAAGTCATGGTGCTTTTATTATATTTAACTCCTTACGCGGTCCATACCAGCACACTCACATAAAGAGAGAGAGAATGTATGTGTGTGTGTGTGTGTGTGTGTGTGTGAGAGAGAGAGAGAGAGAGAGAGAGAGAGAGAGAGTGTGTGTGTGTGTGTGAGAGAGAGAGAGAGAGAGAGAGAGAGAGAGAGAGAATGTGTGTGTGAGAGTGTGCGTGTGTGAGAGAGAGAGAGTGTGTGTGTGTGAGAGAGTGTGTGTAAGAGAGAGAGAGAGAGTATGTGTGTGTGTGTGAGAGAGAGAGACAGAGACAGACAGAGAGAGCGTTTGCGCGCGCGTGTATGTGTGTGCGTGCGCGCGTGTATGTGTGTGCGTGCGCGCGTGTATGTGTGTGTGCATGTATGAAGTCAAAACGAGGCGCTGGACATCTCCTCGTGTGAAAGACTGAAGCTGCGGTGGCCATCAGCGGTGAGCCATAAATGAACGACGCGCTATGAGCGAGTTCCCTATGATAAACAAATGAAGCTTATCATTTCATCATTATGTCAAGAACTGCACACACACAAAACATGCGCTCGCGCCCTGGAATACACACACACACGCGCAGAACGACGCCCATTAAAACACCGCGCACGACACCCAGTGAAGCAGCCTGTGTCAAATAGCCCTCTCTCTTTCTCTCCACACGCACACACACACACACACGCACACACACACACACACACACACACACACACAATCCTGCCGTCAGTTCTACAAGCGCTCCCATAATGCCCACTGCAACACATGCATCATCCACACATCTTCTCCATCTGACTATTCCATCATTAATTAGTTGCAGATGTATTAGATCTTAATCATTAGAGTCGTCAGGGGAACAAAAGTCTTACCACATCTTAGAAACCACAGCAGGGGCTTGAACAAGCCGCGCGCAATGAACCTTGAATCAGTTTGGTTTTTTCTTCTTCTTCTTCTTCTTCTTTTTATTCCTGGAGCCAAAAGACTCTCCTCCGATTGAGACTGGAAATACTTCAGCTTGAGGTTTTGGTCTCCCTGCTGTGCTGTGACCCTCAAAGCCGCTTGGAGACGCAAAGACGCGTCGCGTGGACCGACGTTCAGCGCGTATCCAGCAATGGTTATTTTGCTCGCGCTGCCAACATCATCTTCACCATCATCCTCCCGCAACGCTGCGCGAGCTGACAGCACAGACAGAGAGAGAGAGAGAGAGAGAGAGAGAGAGAGAGAGAGAGAGAGTGGAAAAGCACAGTGATGCTCGACTTGACTCTAGAGGACAGGAAGGAGAGCGAGAGAGAGAGAGAGAGAGAGAGAGAGAATAGAGGGAAACAAGGAAAGAGAGAGAGAGGGAGGGAGGGAGGGAGGGAGGGGTGTGTGAATTTCAGAATGACTGCCTTTGTGGATGCAGATACGTGGCGCCCTCTGACGGTTGCGCCTGCGCACTGCAGCCCCCATCGACCTTGCGTTCACCTGCGTTATGTAACACCTCTAGACCCACAGCCATTTATGAACATCTGGGGGCCTTAAACGGTACATCTTAAGACATTTTTTGCTAGTCCCCACACTTTCTGTGTACATTAGAGGCTGGATGGTGAACGTGTGTGCAGAGGTGAGGTATTGTTCGCAAGCTTTCACAGGGCCCTGTGGTAATTAAATAACGTCATAATGTCTTTTTTGTAATAAGAGTATACACTCTGTGATCCTTTCATCAGATACTATAAAGGTGGGTGGTGTTAGTGGATAGAGTTGCTGCCTTACAGCACCAGAGTCTATGTTTCGATCGTGTTTCGATCATGTCTCCATGTTCTCATGCCTCTGTGGATTTCCTCTTGGTTCTTTGGTTTTCCTTCCACCTCCCGAAACCATGGCAGTACAGTAGACATCCTAGCTGTGCTGAAGTATATTGTGCTAGGTGAGGACATGTGTGCATGGGCTAGCGTTCCATTCAGGACAGATTCCTGGCTTTCTAGGCTGTTCCTAATCAGGATAAAGCAGTTACTTAGGTTGTAGTTGATGACCTACTATATACATATGCAACATTATGGAATGTAGCAACCTACCGTATATATTAATATTAGGATGGTGCCCATGCAGCATGCTGACAGGGCAGTGCTGACAGTGTGTGTTGCACTGGTATAAATCTCCAAGGCTTCGTTTGAAGTGTCACTGCTGGTTTGAGAAACAACCAGAAACCTCTATCAAGCAGCTGCTCGATGGGCAAATAAATAGCACTTCTAAAAGGATGATTATCGCAAATCGTGTATGCAAAATATACAAAAGATCTGTACAGGGTGGGTGTGTCTATTAAATTGGCCAGTCAATATACAACAATGCGGCTAAGCCACAAACACTCACATACACCAGCACCATGTCAATGGCTGTACAGAGAACAGTCCAGAACAGGTCCAAACTGTCAACGATGGACCTTTAGTCATCTCTTTTCATGGACGGATGGAGTATCTGATAAATTGGCCAACGAGCGTAGATCATTAAGATTGTCCCCAGGCATTCCCACTATATGAGCATTTTCTGTAGAGAAGGATCAGCAGAAATGACAGGGTTGCCTGGCTCTCTATTTTTATGCCAAATTAGGATTGTCTAAAAATACTCTACCCATCATCCTTTAGGGCAGTTAATCAGATTGAATTCTAATACATTGACTCAGTCAAAGCAAAGTGTAGTTATGTTGGTGATTTACAGAAGGGTTTCTATTGTAAGATATAATGAAAAGATTAGGAGAGGAAAGTATGGATTGGATCATGTCCACGCATCATAAATGTGGATGACTCCTTTTTACAACGACCAAATTTTATGGGTCGGTTTTAGATTTTGGTTTTTTTTTGACATATTTTTAGGATGGAGGTTTCCTAAGACCTGGCAACCCTGGTTAATGATATTGGATCACTGAAGAAAACCCACTTCATATATCAAATACTACGCTCTAAAAATATACTAGATAGCAGCCTATAGTGGGGTTCAAGTGTAATAGTCTCTGGACTTTATTGGTATTTTGGTTTGAGGCTATGTTGTTATTAATGTCCTCTTTGCCTCACTGAAATCTATCATGAGCTTCTGCTACCTCTGTTTTCCACTAGATAGCCAGGTCTCACACTAAAGGCTTGGCAATAACTAAGCTGTAGGTTGAGCTTCAGTTGTTGGATTTTCACTCAAACATCATTGAAGATTTTAGATATGAACACAGTATCACTATACTGTATCTGTGTGTTGTCGAGGAAGTAGCTAGCTACATACAGCAAGACTTACACTACAGTACGTTCACGCTGCAAGTCTCCAGTACTATGAAGTCATCAGTAGGTGTACCTTTTGCTGGTTGTCATGGCAATAACGTTTCTCAGTGGGTGGGGCAACTAGCATACCATAGGAGATGACGAGATGACAGTCTTCACTCCCATTGGTGCACCAAGTCACTCAATATTTGCATAAAGTTAAACTTTTCTTAACGTCTTTGACGTGGCCACGCCTACATTGTGTCGCCGTTGCTCGTGTCACCGGAAGTTGCCAGCTCTGAAGGTAGCATTAGATATCTGACGCACCTTAGGTCTGAAGGTTGTTTGCTTGGAATGAAGCATCAATGTTGTAGGTGCTACTGTATAAGCGTGGCCAAAAGAGCTAACTCTGAGACCTCAAGCACTGTCGAAAAGATTCTTGATCTTTTCAAAAGATTTTCAATGCAACCTGATGTACAGTTCCACCTTTTCTTACCATAAAGGCTGTGAGATTAATTGGTTCCCTACCTCCCTACATCATTGGCACAAATGGTTACATTGATTTCATTGACATTTTGTGTGTGTGTGTATATGTGTGTGTGTGTGTGAGAGAGAGAGAGAGAGAGAGAGAGAGAGAGATACATTGTACATACAGCTGAAGTAAAATCAGTAAGTATAAGTAAGAAGTAATTATTAATCAGATAAGTAACACAGTTTCAGGTTAAAAATGATTTAATGGGGAATTACACAATTTTAACATCAAAACATGGCATTTTTGAAACTCATGTTGTGTTTAGGTCATGTCAGAAAGCTCGTATTTATGAGCTGAACGCACATAAACGCCACCACAAACTCGTAATTACGAGTCGGGAGTAGTGCCAGTCTTGTCAAGGCAGGATCTACAGATTCGGCGTCTGTATTCGATGGTAAGTCAGCTGTAATTGGATGTTTACTCGTCTCATGAGCTGATTTCAGTTCATTTCAGTTATTATTCGTTTGGTTGATGCAGGCAGTTACTGCAGTTACTACAAGCAAACTGGTTCACATTTCAACACCTACAGTATAGGAGAGAAATTGTTCATTCATTCATTCATTCATTCATTTTTTACCGCTTATCCGAACTACCTCGGGTCACGGGGAGCCTGTGCCTATCTCAGGTGTCATCGGGCATCAAGGCATGATACACCCTGGATGGAGTGCCAACCCATCACAGGGCACACACACACACACACACTCTCATTCACTCACGCAATCACACACTAGGGACAATTTTCCAGAGATGCCAATCAACCTACCATGCATGTCTTTGGACCGGCGGAGGAAACCGGAGTACCCGGAGGAAACCCCCGAGGCACGGGGAGAACATGCAAACTCCACACACACAAGGCGGAGGCGGGAATCGAACCCCCAACCCTGGAGGTGTGAGGCGAACGTGCTAACCACTAAGCCACCGTGTCCCCAGAAATTGTTCAATTACTATATAATATGTAACAGTAATATTTACAGTAGCTTCTTAAACCGATCGAAAACGAAAACATAAAAACACAGCCAATGCACATTCTATATTTGCTAGAATAGACTTAAAAACTTCGCAACGTATATCTTCATCTCCACCTCGCTCCGATCAAAGTCATTTTTATTGTTGAATATCAGAAAACAGGCATGTGACCTGGTTAAAAATGAGTCAACTCACCTCCGGGAACAAGATCTACAACAACAGTGTCAAGGTTTTAGTATTGAATTAGCGGATATACCTGTGGTACAAATGTGGTACAAATAATTCTCTATAGAACCTTACATTGCACTCTCAGTTGATTATGATTCGTAAATAGGATTCTTTATACAGATCAATTTGGAAAGGTCCATTAAAGAGCCCAATGGAGCTCTGGGAATCAAAGTTAGATCGTTCTTTTTAAAGGGAGTTTTTATTATAAAATACAACAACATTGTGTTATGAAATAATTGTAGATTGATAAGAGTCGAAACTCCTCACTAGCTTTGAAATGGTTGAAATAGCTCCTGGTCATGTAAATAATTTCACACATTCTGTAGTAACAATAGACGGACGGACGGACGGACGGACAGACAGACAGACAGACAGACAGACAGACAGACAGAAAGACAGATAGATAGATAGACAGACAGACAGACAGACAGACAGACAGACAGAAAGACAGACAGATAGATAGACAGACAGACAGACAGACAGACAGACAGACAGACAGAGAGATAGATAGATAGATAGATAGATAGATAGATAGATAGATAGATAGATAGATAGAAAATGAATAGATAGACAGACAGACCGCAGTCAGAGAGAGATGAATAGATTAATAGATAAACAGACAGACAAAGACAGATGAAAAAATAATAGAAAAGGTGATTTCATTGATTTTTTCGGGGGTTCTATTGTCCAAGCAGAGAACCCCAGGATTCTATACAGAATCTTTTTGCTTTTCAGTTTTTTTTTACTAGTGTAATATATAAAATCCTCCCAGGAAAGTCAGAAGCCATTCAGTCACCACTGTTCCTCGAACCGTAGAACAGAAGAGCAGCACAAATGTTGGAGAATATTCTGTGAGCGAAAATATTGAAGTGAACTAGTTTTTAAAAGCAGACGTCTGTCTCGTTCTTTGTGCTGCACAAGCCCACGGGAGGTGTTTTTTGCCCTGTAAAAATAAACAAACAAACAAACAAACAAACAAACAAACAAATAAATAAATAAAACACTAAAATAAAGCTGTGAGCGTGCAAGGAAATATGATTTTAATAGAAAAAGGTAAAATTAAAAAAGTCCTTCAAAGACGGTTATTTCAAGCTCTGCAATCATAATACAGTCTGCTGTTCTACAGTCCACGATGTTTTCATTTTGTGATCTCGCTGTATGAATAATACAGAGACTTAAATCTGTCGCATACATTAAATGAACATTAATCATTTTTAGAACCTAATATTAGTATAAGAGACAGTGGGAACCATCACAGCAGGCGCATTGTGTGTTTGACTAATAGACCAGGAGAAGAAGAACGCTAATGTCCTACAGGCTCGAACACATCAGACATGCACCACGACTTCTACACACACACATTATTAATTTGTGCAGTTTTGCCCGGACAGCAAGAGGAACCTGAGGTCTTTCGAGGGAAGCAGGGGGTAATTCTAAACACATGCAATTAGCAAAATTACCAGAATTTTTACTCGTTCTTCGTTTATGAGGAACGCACATTCTGTACGTCGCCTATTTCTGATTCACATAAAAGCAACATTTTTATTTTACATGTGAGTTGTGAACATTTCAAAACGATTAGCCTTAGGCTGTGAACGTCGGCGTGAAAAATGGTTTAAATGATTAAGCGCTATTCGCTAGGCTTAGATCAATAACACTGGGAGTTGCCCTGTTAAAATGAGTCCCCCTCGCTGTTCTCATGTGTGTGTCTGCCCTTCACTGTGTGCATCCTGCCCTGCCTAATTAACCACTGGTTTCACATCGTTTACAAACCCAATACACTTTAAGGGATAAATACAGGGCCTTGCAAAAGTATTCATACCCACTGAACTTTTCCACCTTTTGTCACGTTACAACCACAAGCAAAAATGTGTTTAATAGATCAACACAAAGGGGGGCACGGTGGCTTAGTGGTTAGCACGTTCGCCTCACACCTCCAGGGTTGGGGGTTCGATTCCCGCCTCCGTGTGTGTGGAGTTTGCATGTTCTCCCCGTGCCTCGGGGGTTTCCTCCGGGTACTCCGGTTTCCTCCCCCGGTCCAAAGACATGCATGGTAGGTTGATTGGCATCTCTGGAAAATTGTCCGTAGTGTGTGTGTGTGTGAGTGAATGAGAGTGTGTGTGTGTGCCCTGCGATGGGTTGGCACTCCGTCCAGGGTGTATCCTGCCTTGATGCCCAATGATGCCTGAGATAGGCACAGGCTCCCCGTGACCCGTGTTAGTTCAGATAAGCGGTAGAAAATGAGTGAGTGAGAGAGATCAACAAAAACTGGCACATAATTGTGAAGTGGAAGGAAATTGATAAATGGTGTCTAAAATCTTTTAACAAATAAATATCTGAAAAGTGTGGAGTGCATTTGTGTTCAGCCCCTTTTACTCTGATACCCCTAGCTAAAATCCAGTGGAACCAATTGCCTTCAGAGGTCACCTGATTAGTAAATCGAGTCCACCAGTGTGTAATGTAATCTCAGTATAAATACAGCTGTTCTATGAAGCCCCAAAGAACACACCAGACAGGTCAGGGATAAAGTTGTGGAGGAGTTTAAAGCAGGGTTAGGTTCTATAACTATATCCCAAACCTTGAAGATCTCACAGAGTACTGTACAATCCATCATCTGAAAATGGAAAGAGTGTGGCACAACTGCCAACCTACCAACACATGGCTGTTAACCTACACTGACAGGTCGTGTAAGGAGAGCATTGATCAGAGATGCATCATGGTAACTCTGGAGGAACTGCAGAGATCCACAGCTCAGGTGGGAGAAACTATTGATGAAACTACAAATATGGCCTTGATGGAAGAGTGACAAGAAGAAAGAGGTTTGTGACAAGCCATGCTGGGGAACACAGCAAACAACTTGAAAGAAGGTGCTCTGGTC
This sequence comes from Tachysurus vachellii, assembly GCF_030014155.1. Lineage (NCBI taxonomy): Eukaryota > Metazoa > Chordata > Actinopteri > Siluriformes > Bagridae > Tachysurus > Tachysurus vachellii. Next base: position 35,585,837 of record NC_083461.1, on the reverse strand, counting down.
AGATGAGATCAAAATTTAACTTTTTGGCATTAATAAAAAATGCTATGTGTGCACTTAACACACCATAACTAACATGAAACATGGTGGTGGCAGCATCGTGTTGTGGGAATGCTTTTCTTCAGCAGGGACACAGAAGCCGGTCAGATGTAAATTTAAAGGCAAACTTAGATGAAAACCTGTTAGAGTCTGCAAAAGACTTGAGACTGGGGAGGAGGTTCACCTTATAAGAGGAAAATGAGCCTAAACATACAGCCAGAGCTACAACGGAACGGGTTAGATCAAAGCATATCGTCGCTGTCGGGCGGAAACCTCGTATGTCCAAATTTGGTCAATTTCATATTTTTTCACATATCGATGCTATTGGTCAGTCCCCATGTGGGTCTGTTATTTTTACAAGTTATTAACCAATCTAAAGTCTTGAAAATAGCTTGAACGCAAATCTCATAACTCCATTGGACACTTCAACTGTCCACCTCTTCCTCACTCCGCGGGAGAGCTTCGCGGCATATTTCTCCTCAAGAAGAGTCGCAACGAATCAACACGTCTTCTGAGGTAAATGTCTTCAAAACACTGGGCTCAAAGAAAAAAAAATCTTGACCCCCGCTAGTTCTGGTGCTCGTCTGAGGACAGGAATTTAGCGCAAGACAATCCACTGCAACGCAGTCTAAACCCTGTGCACTGCAGATAAGGTACGGCGTTTTTTTAATTTCCTGAAAAATAACGGTTTTGGAGATATGAGGATTCCGCCCGACAGCGACGATATTCATGTGTTAGAATGGTCCAATCAAAGTAAAGACCTAAATCCAATTGGGAATTGCAGACTTGCAGCTGTAATTGAAAGGTGGTTCTACAAAGTACTGACTCAGGGAGGCTGGTCTATCAAATGAAATCCCAATAAAATACATTTTTTTGTGGTCAAAAAGTTCAGTGGGTATGAATACTTTTAAAAATAAAAATTGATGAATAAATGATAAATAACAGTTCCTCAGAGGTTATTTTGGACGGTGAAGCTTCACGCTTTCTATGAACAGGTTCCGTCTGCATTACCAACAGAAACCTAAAAATAGCTCCATTAAAAGGTTACCTCGGGTCATCGGTAAACACGGATCAATAGTGGATATTACCACTAGAGTAATTACTGTAAGCCGCAGATTTGGAATGAGACACGTCGTAGCCAAAACCCTGTTCCATACACGTACGTCGAACATCGGTACAGCTCTCATAGAAAGTCAGTACAGGCGTGTCGTACTTCACCGGTCGGAGCTGTAAATCGACTTTTTGTAAATCAGACATTTTCAATCTTATGGTTATTCGAATAATCCTAAACCCTGGTGTTAGCTTGAACGAGTTTGGTCATTCTCCTTTGTCCTTTCTCATCAACACAGAATTCACCTGTGAATTGTTCACCTTCATTGAACACCTTCAACTGTTTTTTGGACCATTCTGTGCAGAGAATGTTGTTTTTCTGCTGTTTTTGCACAAACTGTCCAACATTACAGCCGTTTTTGTACATATTGTACAATATCTCAGCCATTTTGCACATACTATACAATATTTCAGTCATTTGCTGTTTTTTGCACAATTCTATATATTATCCCAATGACCTGCTGCTAAGAAACTGTGTTCATTCTAATGTTCATTCATTCATTTTCTACCGCTTATCCCTGGACGGAGTGCCAACAATTTTCCAGAGATGCCAATCAACCTACCATGCATGTCTTTGGACCGGGGGAGGAAACCGGAGTACCCGGAGGAAACCCCCGAGGCACGGGGAGAACATGCAAACTCCACACACACAAGGCGGAGGCGGGAATCGAACCCCCAACCCTGGAGGTGTGAGGCAAACGTGCTAACCACTAAGCTACCGTGCCCCTCATTCTAATGTTACTGCACAAAATATAGTTTGAACATTCAGTATTCGCATACAGTATATACACTGGTCCGCCGGCGCTGTTTCTGTTACTGTTTATTGTCTTTTGTGTATTGCATTTTTTGTACTTTTTGTATTGTCTTGTAACTTTGTGTCTGCACTGTCTTGTCTGTCTTGTTTGTCTTGTCCTGCACTGTCTTGTCTGTCTTGTTTGTCTTGTCCTGCACTGTTTGCACCAGGATGCACAGTTGCACTTTATGTGGCAAAGACTACTTACATGTCCTTAGCCCTGTCTTTGTTTTATGTAGCACCCTGATCCTGGAGAAACGTTGTCTCATTTCACTGTGTACTGCAACAACTATATATGGTTGAAATGACAATAAAAAATCTTCTTGACTTGACTTGGTTGTGAAACTCCCAGGACTTCAGCAGGTACTGAAATACAACCAGATTATCTGACACCAACAACCATGCCACGGTCACTAAGATCTTGTTTATTTTGTCAAATTCTGATGCGGGATTTGAACCTATAAAATGAGTGATCCGTATAAAGTGGAGGGTGAGTGTGTGCATGAGTACAGTTTTTTATCTTAGTTCTTAGTTAAATTCTATAAAGTAAAAAATGAACCCAATGAACTGGGGACAAAACTGGATTCAAATGGACACTTTGATGACACTCTAATTATTAAATCGACCAATTTTTGTAACCGAACGGTCAAATATACAGTCTGCAGAACTGATTCTGAATTATGGGATGGTTTAATATGAATTCGGACTGGTACGTCGGTGGTAATACTAATTTAATAATAACCGAACACCTTTGTGTTAATGACTCATATGCAGATTCACAGCCTGCCATCACCACACATATATTCTACCACTAATAAGCACAGTATCGTTTACCTTCGGCGTCCTCTGCACGACATTAACAGAAACCATCATCGGGATTTGCTGAGTTTCCATTTCCATCTATAAAGGAGAACCTCGTTATACGGACATGAATGGGATTCATTTGGAAATGCAAATCCAATTGTGAAGCATCTCTTCAGCTGGCTGAGTTCAAAATGTAATTAAGTCCAAAACCTCGGGACCAAGTGGTCAGGTCCAGACAGAGTAGGAAACTAACAGGGACTCGAGACGCCATGCAGAGTCAAGCACTTACAAGCAGTGGCCATTAAGATTATGGATCACTGTAAAGGAACGTCCATTAGCAGGTAGGGTCGAGAGGCTAAATCGCTATTCATGGCCAGTGCGAGGAGTGATGGAAGGTTGCCAAATAAGCATTTAAAATACATTTTGGTCCCGCTGTTGGATATTATGTAGCGTTAACACTTGAGCTTTTGTCTGTCTTATTACATTTAAATTTTCTGTGGTACAGATTTTCAGTGTAAATGAGTCCATGAAATTGCATTCATGTCATTTTTTTTTTACTTCCATACCTTACTGATTTTATCCCTCAGTTTTCACTGCATTTGAAACCAATACAAAGTCTCATTGGATTTATTATTTGTTTTTAATTCCTAGCACCAGGCTACAGCTCTGACCTTCTCTGTGCTCCTTCTACATATACAGCTTTAGGATTTCCAAAGCAGTTGTTTTTTTTTAACCATCGTATCGAACTTAAATGCGGTTTAAAGGTGACGAGGCTTTTTTTTTTCCGTTCTTGCTCTGAGACTGTGGAACACCCTTTTTATAAGTGCATCTCGTATGGTAGGTAGATATTTTTAGTAGACATCAGCAACGCTAATTCCTCTCCACTGCTTCTCTTTTTCTACCCATCCCGAGGCATCCAGGGATTTTACCAGCTCTGATTGTCTTCCATGTCATGAAGATTTTTGACCTTCACTGAGAAGAGACCAACCTTGTAAGGATCCTGAGGCATCTAAAGATGTACCAGCTCCAGTTGGATTCTGCTTCATGAAGTTTTTGGACATTCTAAAGCCCTATTCGGACGGGATTAGTTTTACGTGGGGACGTGGGGGTAAAGTAATTATTACCAGAGGTTCTCGGTGATTTTAGTCCCGTCCGAATGTGCCACCTCGGTAATCATTACGGACTAAAGCCCTATTCGGACGGGATTAGTTTTACATGGGGATGTGGAGTAATGCAATTTTACCTCAGGACGTCTGTAATATTAATTGTAATTAATTGATAAAGAATTTTACCGTACATATTTACAGCGGGTCTATTCGGACGGGATTAGTATTACCTGAGGTAATTTTTCCGGACCTTTTTACAGAAGGTAAAAGTCGCCATAATCTTTACTGACCGTAATGATTACCGAGATGGCACATTCGGACGGGACTAAAATCACCGAGAAGCTCTGGTAATAATTACTTTACCCCCACGTCCCCACGTAAAACTAATCCCATCCGAATAGGGCTAATGTAAGTAAAGATTACGGCGACTTTTACCTTCTGTAAAAAGGTCCGGAAAAATTACCTCAGGTAATACTAATCCCGTCCGAATAGACCCGCTGTAAATATGTACGGTAAAATTCCGTCATTTCCTGTTTAAAAGTAGTTTTTGGCGCGTTTTGCAAGCATGGAGGCGCTTGAAGAAGCATTCGGTTGCGTTGTAGGTGGTGGGCCAACTTTGTGGCAAACCTCCAGTGTTTTCTGCATACCATTTAAAGCAAAAAGAACATGATAACAGGAAGCAACGTCATACGCACATGACGACAAGGAGGTTACTGTGGTGCATAAAGCGAGTTATCCCTCCCACTTCTGCTAGTTTTACTGACATGTCTTGTCCCGTGCGAATTGGCCAATTAATATTACAGACGTCCTGAGGTAAAATTGCATTACTCCACGTCCCCACGTAAAACTAATCCCGTCCGAAAAGGGCTTAAGAGGAGATGCCAACTACAGGACAACGACCTCCTAATCAATGCAAAATTATCAGACTGTATATTTAGAATCACACCCTCCAGTGTCACCCAAATAAGCATGAGGTTCACTTTTGTGTCTGGTTCCTCTCAAGGTTTCTTTTTCCTCGCCACAGTTACCTCAGTCACCTCAGGCTTGTTCATTGGTGATAAATTCAAACACATTTAAATATAAGTCTAATGTTTATCTGGATTTTTTTGTATTATATTAATCTTTGGTTAATGTTTTCTGGAGGTCAATTTCACACCAAAGTAAGACTTAATCTGCAACGGTTTGTTTAGTAACTACATGTGGGTTTCCACTAACCTTTGGCCATATCCATCCATTCATCTTCATTAGAGCTTATCCTTCACATGGTCCCAGGAATCTGTGAGTCTATCTCAGGGGATTTGTGGTACAAGGCATGGGACACACTGAACTACACACGCACACTACGAACAATTTAGAGATGCCAATAAACCAACAATACATGACTTTGGAGTAGGAAAGGAAACTGGAGTACCTGAAGGAAACCCCAGAAGCACATGGAGAACAAGTAAACTCCACACACAGAGGGAGGACACGGGAAAGGGTATGGGATAAGGGTATCTGAAGAAGGTTTGGGATGAGAATTATAGGGAGAAGGTTTAAGATGATGGTATGGGATGAGGGTATGAGATAAGAATATGTGATGAGCGTATTAGATAATGGTATGGGATGAGGGTATGAGAAGATTGTATAATGTGAGGGTATGAGAAGACAGTATAACATGAGGTTATGGAATAAGGGTATGAGATGACGGTATGAGATGAGGGAATGGGATGATGGAATGGGATGGGGTATGAGAAGAGGGAATAATATGAAGGTATGAGAAGAGGATATGGGGTGATGGTATAAGATGAGGGTATTAGATGATGGTATGGAATGAGGGTATGAGAAGAGGTTAAGGAGTAAGGGTATGAGATGAGGGTATGAGATGAAGGTATGAGAAGAGGGTATAATGTGAGGGTATGAGAAGAGGGTATGGGATGAGGGTCAAATATGAGGGTATGGGATAAGGGTATGAGAAGAGGGTATGGGATGATGGATATAAGATGACAGTATCGCATGAGGGTAACACTGTTGCAGGAATCTGTGAGTCTATCTCAGGGGATTTAGGGTATAAGGCATGGGACACACTGGAAGAGGGTATGAGATTAAATGATGAGATTATCTAGATTTCTTTGGCAATAAGCAAACAGAAGATTATGGCTTAGATAAATAGCTGACACTATTAACACATATGTTTTATAGTTTTTTTCCAACCAATCTGTCCAGTTTCCTCTAATCTCTCACAATAACAAGCTGTTTCATACTGCAGACCCTTTGCTCATAGGACGTTCTTTGTTTTTTTCACACAATTCTTTGTAAACACTCGAGACCGTTGTGTATGAAAATGACAAGAGATCAACAATTTCTAAAATACTCAAACCAGCCTCTCTGGCACCGGCAACGATGCCACGGTTAAAGTCAGAGTGATCATATTATTTCTTCATTCTGATGTTTGATGTTAGACACGAAGTGAAGCTCTTGACCTGGGCTGAATACTTTCATGAATTAAGCTGCTGCCTCACGATTTACTTATTAGATAACGTCAAGAGTTTGCAGCAGGTTTTTTTTTTCTTCCGAATAAAGACGGTGAATTACAAACAACTGTTTTCAAGTGATACAGAATGAATTTCTATTACCATCGGAATGATATTATTCATTGGGATTTTATTAGTTGACATATTAATTCACTTCTAATTCCTCCCACCTTAAAAATGTCCTTTCTCCCACTCCAGTCTGGCTCCTGTGAGACCTGTGACATTCGTGGTTAAGTGTAGCAGAAAGCGGTGATGTCAATATCTCTGGCGTAAAGGCTGATGATGTAACACTCAAGCTCCACCTCTGAAGAATGCGGTTCCTCATCACCAGGGAAACCGTGAATAATGACCTCATGCCCCCTGTTGCCCAGCAACAGGAAAGACGAGAAGGGCAGGTGCAGTGTTACCATTTCCCTAACTTTGTGTGTGTGTGTGTGTGTGTGTGTGTATGTGTGTGTGTGTGTGTAACAGAATAAACCTCTGGCTTGCTCATTAGAGAAGAAAATACATTTTTATTTTTTTCTTCCTGCATAGCTGCTTTGAGACAATGTGCATTGTTAAAAGTGCAATAAAAATATAACTGAATTGAACTTCACAGTAGCCTTTAAACCCCTACATGAACGATTTAACTATTAAATCAGTCTACAGTGAATTCGAACATGCTCACTCTACATCATTCAGTCTAGTCATTAGAAACGGGATTTAATTACGTTTACTATAATTCGAACATAATATTTATACATAATACTTTTTCTTAAAATCTGACATGTTGCACAGAGTAATTCTGGGTTCGGTCATCACTTGCACTTATGATTTTGGGTTCAGGGGGTCCTTGGTCTGATTCAGGGCTCAGATTAGTGTCCGTCTGCAGTTTTACATGTTCTCCTGATATCTGCATGGGTTTCATTCGGGTTCTTTAAAAACCTCATCAGTAGTTGAATTTCTAGCGTTTAATCGTCAATGGTTGTAAATAGGTGTCTTGCTCTGGCCTGGTGCTCTGTGATATGATGGATTCGGATCCCTGTGTGATGGGATGCTCCGGGCCTGCTTTGGTACCGGCGTCAGCTCCGGACCCAGGTGACCCAGACCAGGAGTTGAACGCAGTTGAAGTAAAGATGAATGAATAAATTATGTGAACAGTCAAGGTAATATTTTTCATTATTTTGCAGCCGTTGCAAAAGGAGACTTCAATAAGAGACAAAATGAAATAAATACATCAAAAAGCACTATATGGAATTATAAAATATTGCTTCCTACAGAACCAGGGTAAAAAGATAGATATTAAACCAGGATGTATGAAAGTGAACTATTTTCAGCCTTGGGCAATGACAGAGGATGTGTGTGTTCACCCTTATGCTAAGAAGATTTATCCCTGTATCACATGCATCTCTTTTCCAAAAGCATAACCGTGTGAATTAAAGAGAAGTAACAAGATAGATGGAAAGTAGCTGCGCTGTATGAGTGAATTGTAAAGTAGCAAAAAAAATGCTAACTAAGCATCTCTTCGGTGCTACAGGTCAAAGACAATATCCATAGCTGTCATGTGCATTTCAGAGCATGCATATTTTTCCTTCCTTCTGCATGAAATCAGAATTTTTGATCGAACCTGAGAGAAGCCACTTCTCGTTACTTATTCTAGACAATATTTTATTTGTCTGCTGCAGTGCAGCGGATCAGAGTGGATCAAAGGTGATATTGGAGATCGCATTATTGTGGCGGAAGTCGCAGCCAATGTGTGTGTGTGTGGGGGGGGGGGGATTGTAAGACGTAAAGGCTTTTATTATATGAAATGACCTGATTCAGGTATTTCATTCATTAACCAAACCATACACTCATTGTACACGTTAATAGCTGAAACTTAGGCAAAAGGAAAAACTGACATCTTTTCGATTTAAAATATCTTGAATTTAGTCAAAAGGATCTAATACTTATCATACGATGACAAAAAAAAGCAACAAAAATGTTCCGTAATATTTTTAAATAGCTTTAAATTTTCTTGTTTTGTTGCCAGATAATTTTGTTCATTTGAAGTATTCATTTTCTAATTGATTTATCATTCATTCAATTTTTACCTCGGGTCACGGGGAGCCTGTACCTATCTCAGGCGTCATCGGGCATCAAGGCAGGATACACCCTGGACGGAGTGCCAACCCATCGCAGGGCACACACACACACACACACACACTCTCATTCACTCACGCAATCACACACTACGGACAATTTTCCAGAGATGCATGTCTTTGGACCGGGGGAGGAAACCGGAGTACCCGGAGGAAACCCCCGAGGCACGGGGAGAACATGCAAACTCCACACACACAAGGCGGAGGCGGGAATCGAACCCCCAACCCTGGAGGTGTGAGGCGAACGTGCTAACCACTAAGCCACCGTGCCCTCCTTGATTGATCAAAATCTTATAATAAAAATATTAGATAAATTCGAGTAGATAAAAGACATTATTAATATGACATGAAATAGACTTGCTAAGAAGTCATTTTTTTATGATTTGTCATGATTGAAGCCATGGATAGACTGGTCATTGAAAAGCTGGGAACTTTCCTGATGGGATGTCTGTCAGGTTTCCTTGTTTCCGTGTTTTACACGTCAGACATGTTTTTGACGTGTAAACATTTTTTTGCAGCAGTTTATCATAATCACGACACAGTTGAAACCCTCTTCTATTCATGTGTGTGGGTCTTGTAGAAAGTCTTTACATACAGTATGTGTCAGCCCTGGTAGGAGTAGACATTTCACTGTGCTGATCATTTCACCAATTCAAGTAGTTTTGTATAAAAAAAAACACAAAAATCTTTGCATTGCATTTTTGGTCACAGTGGTAACATAAAAGGAAAATGTTGGGATTCCTGATGGTCCAGAGTCAGGATCACGTACTCACACAGTCACGGCAGGGAACCAACCCAACCAACAAGGGGTTAATTCTCAGTGCTGATCCAAAACTCAGATAAAATGGGAGGGTTGCATCAGGAAGGGCGTCCGGCATAAAACCTGTGTCTAATCATAATATGCAGATCAGGTGTTCCTCTGTGGTGACCACAAACAGGGAGCAGCTGAAGAACAATTCAAAGGGAAGTACTAGCTGGTGATGATATCTCTTGTTTAATTCTGCCTTGAAGAAAAATGAAACAACAAAAAAAAAACTTTTTTTTTTTTGTTTTAAATGGATGAACATTAACCTACTTACAGTATATTGTTAAAATATGAAATTATTGCAGAACACACCAGTTTGTTTCAGCGATGAGTGTGTGAAGCAAGCTAATTCATCTTTATTATAAAAAAAAAAGAAAGAAAGAAAAAAAAGAAAGAGTCTTTGACCAACAATGTAACCCTTCTTTCTGATAAAATCTGTTGTTAAAAGAACTCTATAAATAAAATTACAATTGAATTGTACAATGTTTGTGCCACATTTCCTGTCTATGCTGTAGATCAGGTTGAACTCCAGCTGATAAAAGATGAACCGGATTGATTATGGATTACGGGATTTAGCAGATGAACCTGAGGTGAAAAAGTATTGACAAAATGCTCTGGGAAGCGTGAGTTAAAGAACATAAAAGATTTTAAAAAAAAAGAAGAAGAAGAAGAAGAAGAAGAAGAAGAAGAAGAAGAAGAAGAAGAAGAAAATGGTTTTGATGTTAAAAATTGCTGGCAATAAAATCCAACCCAATGGAGGAAGGTCAGATCAGCTCTCAGCTGCTTCCTACTGTAAGTGTTTGAGGAAGGTTAAGGGATTCAAATTGCTTCACAGTGATTCAACATGAACAAAGGGAGATTCTCAGTAAATGCTCAGAGCACCAGCAAAATACACAAAACTGCCTTACAAACATGTTAACACTATTTCTCTGAAATAACCTGTTCATCACCATATCTGGCTCTTTCTGGGAAACATCATAACGAACTAAACATTTCGCCTTAAAAGCCCAGAGTGCGTTAATTATTGAAACTTCCCTGAGTTCACCGGTTTCTGTGGAGCTTCAGGAAAAAATAAGCTGTACTGAGCTGAATAAAACTTGAAGAACTCAAGAAGTCTGCACAGAGCCCTGACCTCAACCTCACTGAACAGGTCTTCAGACCACTCTTAACTCCCTCAAATAACCACAACCTCACTGAACAGGTCTTCAGACCACTCTTAACTCCCTCAAATAACCACAACCTCACTGAACAGGTCTTCAGACCACTCTTAACTCCCTCAAATAACCACAACCTCACTGAACAGCAAGAATTAACAACACCCAAGTCAACCAGGACAGCCAGGAAACTGGAAACGCTTACTTCGGTTCTGTCCGTCATTGTAGGCGTGCGCGATTTCACTTCTGGGTCTCCGGCCATCTTGGGAAAGCATTTTCAAGGCAACCGCCATTTTTTGTGCCATCGCCCTATACGAGCGCGCGGGCTGCAAGTGTTCCTCGAGAGATGGCCTTCTGTCCTTGCTGACCTGGTTTATTAACTCTACCTGTTCTTGGTTGCTTGCCCCTGCACCATCCCTGCCTGGTTTGACCCTGCCTGTTCTCCTTTTCTCTCAGCCTGCTCTGAATTACTCTGTTTCCCGAGTTTGGATCTATAGACCTATTTTTCTTAACCTGATTACTGCCTCCTCTACGGTATATTGCTCTGTTTGCCTGGGCATTGATTTATTGGACTGTCTCTGATCACTGTTCCCCACATACCTTGTTGTTCTCATTTTTTGTTTGTCTCTCTGGGCAGTCTTATGTTATCCCCTGCCTTCCCTGTACCGTTGTGATTATAGACTTTTATTGGCACTCTAGTCTGCGTCTTGCATTTGGGTCTTCGCTTGGCATCACCACCAGTGATGTTAAAGTTACTAAGCCTTTTTAGTGTAAGAGATTACCTGGTTCTTGCTCGTCGTTCAGACTTTGTCATTGCCTAACCCCTTAATTTTTAATCACGCTGTACAGTTGAGGTCATAAGTACTGTATCAATATGCTAGAAACTGTTCAATAACTGCATGATGCTATAGGTTCATTCGATATAAGATCACAAAAATCAGACAATATATATTGCTATCGCAAAACTCCTGGACCTTTCAGGCAGCTCCATCAAACCCCTTCAAATGAATTGAAATGTACTCTAGCAGCACACCATGTTTTACAATCAGTCCAAAAAGACATATACCTCTTTGTCTACCTCCACTGGCTTCTTGTAGCCACTCACGTTCAAGACCCTGTCTTTAACATCACCCTGTCTACTCAACACCTTCCAAAACCATCACTAATCTAAAAAAAAAAAAAAAAACATCTAAAGACCCACGTCCTCCATAAGCACTTAATAAACTTTTACCCACTCCAAGAAAACCATGTCTTTATGGATGTCTATTTGTGTGCTGTCATTCTCTCTCTCTCTCTCACTCATTTTCTACCGCTTATCCGAACTACCTCGGGTCAAGGGGAGCCTGTCTCAGGCGTCATCGGGCATCAAGGCAGGATACACCCTGGACGGAGTGCCAACCCATCACAGGGCACACACACACACTCTCATTCACTCACGCAATCACACACTACGGACAATTTTCCAGAGATGCCAATCAACCTACCATGCATGTCTTTGGACCGAGGGAGGAAACCGGAGTACCCGGAGGAAACCCCCGAGGCACGGGGAGAACATGCAAACTCCACACACACAAGGTGGAGGCGGGAATCGAACCCCCAACCCTGGAGGTGTGAGGCGACCGTGCTAACCACTAAGCCACCGTGCCCCCCCTGTGCTGTCATTATGAATTGTAAATGTTAATGTTAGAGATAAACAGTAACTTAATTTTAAACTTTTAACACTTTAATTCAACGTTTCCTTACGTTTCCGTAAAGCTGCTCCGAGACCAAATACGCTGTTAAAAGCTGCAGCCAGGTGAACTGAATTGAATTGTGTACTGTATCATGGACATGAAACTAGAACTAAGGAGCCCAGATCTAAAAGGATATTATAACTAATCATCCATTTGCGCTAAAGGGAGATTTATTCAAAAAGAGGAGGACAAACAAATCCAAAACAGTAGGCAAGGCAGGGTCAAAAAAACAGGCAAGAATTCAGGCAAAGAAAAGAGGAACCAACAGAGCAGCCAAAGGGCAAATCCAAAAAAAACCCCCACAAAATCCAGAGAACAAACGAGATCGATGCACAAGAAAGCAATCAGTACAATAACAAGGCTTGGTTTGTAGTAGAAACTGATGATAATTTGCAAATAGGTAACGATGTGGCCTGCTTATGAAGCCGAATCCCTGAAGTGCAAACCGGAAATGAACCCCGTAACCTGGAGGTCTTAGAATTCGGGCGACGGTTCCCTCTGGTGGTTGGAGGGTAACAGGTATCGTTGTAACAGGTATCAGTACAAATACTTTTGCCCTTATGTTGTGTATTCTTAGATTTTAATATTACTTCTCTAAAAGTTCTAACGAGAAATGATCCAAACCCATTGTTGCTTTTTTTTTCTCACAGCTGGTCAAAATCAGTCAGTAAACAATGCCATTAAAACCTCAGTAATATCTGAGCTCTTTAGATGTGTAAAATGTTTCAGCAAAAAGAAACAACTGCGTGATGTTAAATGGCATAGAAACACACCGTTTATAACACAGCCTTCATTTTTGCTGGAGCATTACATGTCATTTATCTCACAACATGGGGTCATGGCTTCATATTGAACATCACACACAAGTCTGTAATTTTAAAGAAAAAAAAATCAGAAGAACTGAGGTCATTTTTTTCTTGTCAGATATTTGTGATTGTTTTGAAAATAAAAGGTTTGGGTTCAATTTACACGAAAATACAATCATTGTTTTTTTATGCATCCTGATGATACAGTCAGCCGAAATGGTTTTGGGTGGTGTGTGTCGTAACTAGATTAAGGTTCTTCATTAACCTGCAGTGGCAAACTAGTTCGGGAAGGAAATAAGAGGTCATGGTGCTACGCAGTTTACAGTTAACTTTGGAATTAATTATCTAGTTTTCTTAAATAAATGCTATTTATCTCCGTAACACTACGTCCCGTGGGAGTGTGTTCGTATTCTCTTTATGTGTGAAAGATCCGGTGTGTAAATATTTCATAAACATTTAAACAATTGCTTAGAAAATTTGTTTTTTAAAAAAAAAAACAGTCGAAGAATAACAGTGTATTTGAATGAAAGAGTATTTTTAGGTATACAATAAAACACCTTAAAAATCACCTTAAAGTAAGTGTATAATTAACATGAAATAATAATAAGGTAAAGGAGGAAATTGTAATGTGAGAATTCATTCATTCATTCATTTTCTACCGCTTATCCGAACTACCTCGGGATGTGAGAATTTAAATAAATAAATAAATAAATAAACAAATAAATAAATAAACAAAATGTAAAATATTATAAAATGATCCAAGAAATTTGAAACGTAAAGAAATCTGCTGTTTTTAAAATTACTAACCGGTTATTATTTGCTTTAAATACTAAAATAAGATTTTTTTTTTCATGTGGTAAATAATGAATTAAAAGTGTTTTTTCATTAAAAATTGTTCAATTACAGACTATGCAGAAAGAGCTGCGTGACAGAAAAAAATACACCCTGTAATCAACCTAAAATCGGAGAGAGTTTTTGCCGTGAAAGGCCGTGTATTATATCTCTCGACTTGTCTTTGAATAGCGAAAGTCAGAGATTTTCACATTTCAAATCTAAAGACCCTTAGCCCAAAGAGCCCTAATTCAAGATTGGACTTTGATCCTTTTTGCTCACAGCACTTGAGAAAAATAAAAAGGGCCTGTAATTTTCCCTCGCTTTTAGAGCTTGATCTGCTTTGGACTTAGAGTTCAGCTCTTTATTTATGCTGTCACTGAAGATCTCGTTCACTCTTTATGAAATTGAGCTTCTCAGGCAGAATTTTAACTTAGAAATAACGCTTTAAATAACCTGAGCTTGTTTACTTCTGTTTACTTTCACAATATGCCTAAAGGGAGGTCATGCTCGTGTACACAAAGTGAAGTCCATTAGAGGATCTCGAAGGTTTTTTCCATTTGAGATGGGGATGTTTACTGGAACTTCTCAGGACAAACACAGGATTCATGAAGAACAGCCGTTGATCATTAGAGTAACAGCACACAGTGTTAAGAATCACGAGGATTTAACTGTTTAAAGGTGCGGTGCACAATGTTTCAAAAATGCTTCAGAAAACTGAGTCGGGCCGACTAGCAAAACAAACGTGTAGCCAATTAGCAGAAAGGGGCGTGTCTTGTCAATATGCGACGGAGAGAGTGTTCAGTGTGGATGTCTGACATTAGCAGAAAGGGGCGTGTCTTGTCAATATGCAACGGAGAGAGTGTTCAGTGCGCATGTCTGACATTAGCAGAAAGGGGCGTGTCTTGTCAATATGCAACAGAGAGAGTGTTCAGTGCGCATGTCTGACATTAGCAGAAAGGGGCGTGTCTTGTCAATATGCGACGGAGAGAGTGTTCAGTGTGCATGTCTGACATTAGCATAAAGGGGCGTGTCAGTGTGCATGTCTGACATTAGCAGAAAGGGGCGTGTCTTGTCAATATGCGACGGAGAGAGTGTTCAGTGCGCATGTCTGACATTAGCAGAAAAGGGCGTGTCAGTGTGCATGTCTGACATTAGCAGAAAGGGGCGTGTCTTGTCAATATGCGACGGAGAGAGTGTTCAGTGCGCATGTCTGACATTAGCAGAAAGGGGCGTGTCTTGTCAATATGCGACGGAGAGAGTGTTCAGTGCGCATGTCTGACATTAGCAGAAAGGGGCGTGTCTTGTCAATATGCGACGGAGAGAGTGTTCAGTGCGCATGTCTGACATTAGCAGAAAGGGGCGTGTCTTGTCAATATGCGACGGAGAGAGTGTTCAGTGCGCATGCCTGACATTAGCAGAAAGGGGCGTGTCTTGTCAATATCCGACGGAGAGAGTGTTCAGTGTGCATGTCTGACATTAGCAGAAAGGGGCGTGTCAGTGCGCATGTCTGACATTAGCAGAAAGGGGCGTGTCTTGTCAATATGCGACGGAGAGAGTGTTCAGTGCGCAAGTCTGACATTAGCAGAAAGGGGCGTGTCTTGTCAATATGTGACGGAGAGAGTGTTCAGTGCACATGTCTGACATTAGCCTCTGCCGTTACCTCTGCCTCGGGTTCTAGGTGTTGAAGGTCGTCTTCCGCATGAAACGGAGCTAAACCTTTCACGGTACAACACACAGTACTACAAAAACACATTTGTATTACCATAGTATTACTCATTGAGTTCATTTATTGATAAAAATAGCCCCTCGGCCACCAGCTGCCCCAGCAGGTTCCGCCATAATAGTCGCCTGGGTTACGTATGTATGTGTGGGGCGGAGCTATCAAAACAGGGGTGACACCCATTTGGGTTAGGGGCGTGTTTGTTTTGGTGATTTCAAATGTCAACATTGGCTTTCAAACAACGTGCACCGCACCTTTAAAGTGGTTCATTTGTGTCCATTTGGTAATTATTTTGTCTTTTGGACTAAATGTATACGTCTGTTTTGAGAAGCTCTTAGGTCGCATTCTACCCAAAAATAATTAATCTGTGCTATCTGAATCCGTCTGATAAGGAATAAACAAATAAATTAGTTCATTTTTAAATTTGTTGACTCCATGTGTACTTCAGTGCTTGTAATGACTTGTGATTTGTCTTAATGTACAGTATAATGCCTAATTCCTTCTTTTAATTGGTCGTTGTTAAAGAAAGTTTAGCTTGTGGATTTTCATTATAGACATTTTTGGGGTCAGTCGATGCATCTGTCCGTCCGCATGTCTGTCTGAGATCCTCATTTTCATGATAATCAAAAATAAGTCAGGGATTGTTTGATTTAACTAGTGATCAAGAGGAGTTTTGCTGCAGTCCGATGCTAAATTTAAACTGGCACGAGGTATAGGACGTGGATGCTGTAAAACAAAGCCTTAAAATCTTTTGCACACTTTACAAACCTCCTCTAAAGAAGACATTATGTGCCAAACTCTTGCTTTCTGCCTACACTGCAGCTTCTTAAAGATTTAAATTTTAATGTCAAACAATAATGCACAGTTGACATCTGTGTGAACATCCCATTCCAGATTTATCCCCATCTTTCTTTTTCTAATAACCACCATTCTGTGGGAAGGCTTTCAGGTCAGGGCTGAGGTCAGGGCTTTGTGCAGGCCATTCAAGGTCTTCTGCAACCTTGGCAAACCTTGACCTTGCACGCATAACCTG
This sequence comes from Tachysurus vachellii, assembly GCF_030014155.1. Lineage (NCBI taxonomy): Eukaryota > Metazoa > Chordata > Actinopteri > Siluriformes > Bagridae > Tachysurus > Tachysurus vachellii. Next base: position 35,569,270 of record NC_083461.1, on the reverse strand, counting down.
CTGGAACAGGTTTAGTGGAAGGAACATCATGGACCTAAACTATAACCACAAATTTACAGTTTCCCTTCACTGGAACTATGGGTGTGATTATCAGATGCCTGCAAGCTTTTTGTCATATAGTATGTGTGTATGTAAGTGAAAAGTGAAAGTGACGTGACATACGGCTAAGTATGGTGACCCATACTCAGAATTCGTTCTCTGCATTTAACCCATCCAAAGTGCACACACACAGCAGTGAACACACACACACACCCCGTGAACACACACCCAGAGCAGCCATTTATGCTGCTGCGCCCGGGGAGCAGTTGGGGGGATTCGGTGCCTTGCTCAAGGGCACCTCAGTTGTGGCCGGCCCGAGACTCGAACCCACAACCTTCGGGTTACGAGTCAGACTCTCTAACCATTAGGCCACGACTTCCCTGTATGTATGTATGTATGTATGTATGTATGTATGTATGTATGTATGTATGTATGTATGTATGTATGTATGTATGTATGTATGTATGTATGTATGTATGTATGTATGTATGTATAGTAATGGCTGTTAGTGGCACATTCGGTATCTGAAAACTTTCCAGCAAACACAAAGAAGTATAAAATTGCATTTGTATCCCAGGTTCCATATAGACCATGGTGTGCGTGCATCCCCAAATTTATGGCCTGCCAAAGATCCAAGACCAAAAAGGAGGTGAGGCCATTTTAGTACTGACTGGTCAAAATTGTGCAGATTTATTCAGACATCACTGGCACTGGGAGTGTCAGATCTGGTCTAGTTGACAGAGTAGTGACCTTTCCCTACGTTTTGTTTTACAGATGGAGGAAGCTGTGTTGTCTTAGATGGTGGATGTTGAGGAACACCCGGTGATATATATTGTCTAAAAGCTCTTTTTAAGGGAGTGCTGGTATAACATGATAACGATTCGGAGTGCCTAGCCATCAAGAAGGTAGTACTCACCTCTGTGAGGACTTCCCACACACACACAGTATGTGTGTAGACAAAAAATACTACATAAACGGATAAAACATGAACAGTTTCTGTATATAACTCATTATTAAAAACAGAGATAGAATTAGTATTTAATAACTAGTAACATATTTAACTAGCAAGTTCTACCAAGTCTTTCCAGTAACTTTCATTAAGCTTGCAGGTTGCTATCCTGACATTTTCCTGTGAAAGGAATATATCTTGATATATTGAATTTTTTGTTTCTGCAGGCTCTACAGGCCCCAAGGCAGCAAACCGACCCCAAACCATGATGATCCCTCCACCGAGTCCACTGAAATTTGTTCTGTTCAGGGTAGAGTTTACATAAAAATACATTTTTTAACAACTCTATCAGAATTTACCTGCCTTTTTATCATACTTCGATTGTGTGGTGACTTCAATTACCCTTTGGAAAAGGTGTCAGCCTGTATTTTTTTTTTTAAACCTATTTTATGAATGTTTAAACATTATACTCAGTATTGACAAGCACTGGTGCGAGTGTTCAAACAGAATGCAGTTATCTATTAATATGAACTGATGAACACCAGACCTCAATCCATATAAGTTCAAAAGGTGAGTGGATAATGAGGGGATGGTAGAAAAATGAGGAAGAAGAAGCGAAGCCTTTGTCAATTTATATTATAGCAAATTTCTTTCTTGCCTTATCAAAAGTTAAGGTTAAGGGTCGTGCTCAAGGATGAAACAGTGGCAGATTGGCAGTACTAGGGCTCAAACCTTCAACCATTGAATCAACCACATAGACCCTTAACCATTTGAGCCAGCCACTACTTCCTGTTTGGTGTTATGTGAGGTATGTGAGATAAGGTTTGAAGAGGTCAAGGGACAGAAGAGGGGAGGGGACACAAAGTTTCGACTTCTTTGTATGCTGTAACCCAGTGTTACTCATTGCGCGGCTCGCGAGCCTCCTGCGGCTCGCCAAGCTTTAATATGCGGCTCGCATGGCAGTAAATAATACGATGATATGATCGTATGGGTAAAATTTATTTTTCATTTAAATAACATTAAAAACCATCAGGGAAGCATAGAAAAACGAATGTGCTCTATTACAAATAATAATATATATTTATATATATTATTTGACTCGTCACTGACTCACTGCGTTCTGCGCAATAGCCCTTTTTGGCGGCCTGCCAGAAGCTAGTTTGTGTTTCATGCTAGTTAACAACTTGTGTTTACTGTACACACGGACTAAAAAATGGATCGATTTCTTATCAAACAATCCCGGACACAAAATGAACAGCAACAAAGCAATGTGACAGTGACAAAAGAGGTAACTGATGGGGAGCATGCATCATCCGCAACTCGAGTAATTATTGTATTGCAATATTGTACATTGTATTTAAGCAGATAAGCTATTTAAGACTGAATAACTTGGCATACTTTGTGGTGAAAGTGGCTCTCATTTTGACTTTGTCCTATCAGTGTGGCTCACATGAAAAAAATAGTGAAGACCACTGCTGTAACCATTACAATTTCCCTTTGGAGTCCAAACATGTTCTAGCCCCTGTGTACAAAGTGAAGTCCATGAAGACATGGTTTGCCAAGGTTGTTATAGAAGAACTCTAGTTGTCTGCAGAAAGCCTTCATCTCGACGCCACTAAACAACAGCGTTTGTTTAGTACGTCTGCATAAACAGCTCGTAACTCAGGGGATCGCTGTGGATCAGGCCACCTGGAGTCACTGTCACTGCCTATACAGCAAAGTACACCATTCACACTCACACACACCTACACAATGGCTACTTGCATCAAAAACAAAGTGCTAGCTTGCTAGTTGCCCAGCTGAAAATGCTGACTGAAAGCAGGAGGGAGCTTGAAAAGCTATTTACTGCCAATAGGGATAAACCTGAGTGTCTAATATGTGGATTTGATGTGGCTTCTACTTAAAATATATATATAACATGCTATTAGGAAATAAAAACAGCAGGACAATTACGGGCATCCGAGGCTGAAGAAGTGCCTCCGTCAAAGCTATGTTAAAGAAAGCAAAAATCACAGATTGATAATGCTGTAAAAAAAACAACGTGCTAAAATGAAAAAGAACATGCCGCTGCAGTTAAATGGACAATGTCCAGAGAATGTCCCTAAACTAGTTACATTACAACATTGAAATGTTGCTACTGCAGTATCTCTAGTTTAACACAATGCAAAGGGAGTTGATTTGATTTTAGCACAGGATTGTGGATATTCTGCAAAACTGAATTCCCACTACGTAAGTGTCTGGAAGGTGGGAAAATTCTACACACTAATACACAGGCTGAGACAAGTCTGCTAACACTTGGACACATTTTTAATAAAAAAAAATATGGCACTATCCAACTGCTGATTGGAAGGTCGTGAGTTCCAATCCCAGGTCCACCAAGTGTCCGCTGCTGGACCCTTGAGCAAATTCCTTAACCCTCATTTACTCAGTTATATAAAAATGATAGTTGCTCTGTGGATAAAGGCGTACACCAAATGCTGTAAATGTGAATATAATGTAGTGTATGCATTAAATATGCTCTTTATTCATATTAAATCATCAATTAAAAAACAGAAATTCAATGAATGGCGCAAAACCAACCCAAGCTGATCTTTATTTCCTGTACATCGCTGAGATCAGTGCGGGTTTAATAGATTTAACAAAGCTGTTATGTGGTAAAAAGAGATGGCGGGGAGGAGGTGGCACACAGGGAGTACAGCGTGACTAAGGACAAAAATATAGAAGCCTATAATTCAAACTGAAAGCACCTGATTCAAAGAGCAATGAATATATTCAGGTCAAGCTGGTATTAAGTTTTATTAACGTTTGCTAATCCCGATCTTTATGGTAGGTCTTTCTAAGTCATTTTACTAATATCCTGAATGGATATGAGAAGTATGTGCATGTCTGTTCCAGCAAGATCTCCAAAGGTTAATTGGAGTCAGGCCCTGTCCTATAACAAATGCAAACTAAGTCTGGATCCTAATAAAGTTTTCAGAAAGATCAGTTTATTTGAAGCGTGACTCAATCAAAACTCATTTCAGAGTGGACTTTGGGCTTCCAGGTGAACATTGGCACCTCTTCTAATTCATGATTATTGGAGCTTTTTAAATCGTGAGCTTCTAATTTGGTTCGGTTTGCGGAAGGATCTGTATGTGAAGCACAATCGATTGGTGAGTTTTGTTTCGAAGATCATGACTGGCATTTTGGATGTAGAGGAACCATCTCAGAGTCACCATATTGCCTGACATTACTAATTGCTGTGAACCAAAACATGATATTGTCGTTATATATAGGGGGATGTTAAGGTGTTGGACTAGTGATCAGAAGGTAGTGAGTTTGAATACCAGGGCTACCAAGCTGCCACTCCTGGGCTTCTGAGCTAGGCCCATAACTACGGTGGCCGAGAAGTGCAAAACAAATTAACAAATCCGAAAACACATTAACAAATCCGAAAACAAATTAACAAATCCGAAAACACATTAACAAATCCGAAAACAAATTAACAAATCCGAAAACAAATTAACAAATCCGAAAACACATTAACAAATCCGAAAACAAATTAACAAATCCAAAAAAAAAATTAACAAATCCGAAAACAAATTAACAAATCCGAAAACAAATTAACAAATCCGAAAACACGTTAACAAATCCGAAAACAAATTAACAAATCCGAAAACACATTAACAAATCCGAAAACACATTAACAAATCCGAAAACACTAACAAATCCGAAAACAAATTAACAAATCCGAAAACAAATGAACAAATCCGAAAACACATTAACAAATCCGAAAACAAATTAACAAATCCGAAAACAAATTAACAAATCCGAAAACACATTAACAAATCCGAAAACACTAACAAATCCGAAAACAAATTAACAAATCCGAAACCACATTAACAAATCCGAAAACACATTAACAAATCCAAAAACACTAACAAATCCGAAAACAAATGAACAAATCCGAAAACAAATGAACAAATCCGAAAACACATTAACAAATCCGAAAACAAATTAACAAATCCGAAAACAAATTAACAAATCCGAAAACACATTAACAAATCCGAAAACAAATTAACAAATCCGAAAACACATTAACAAATCCGAAAACACATTAACAAATCCGAAAACAAATTAACAAATCCGAAAACACATTAACAAATCCGAAAACAAATTAACAAATCCGAAAACACATTAACAAATCGAAAACAAATTAACAAATCCGAAAACAAATTAACAAATCCGAAAACACATTAACAAATCCGAAAACAAATTAACAAATTCGAAAACAAATTAACAAATCCGAAAACACATTAACAAATCCGAAAACAAATTAATAATTCCGAAAAAAAATTAACAAATCCGAAAACAAATTAACAAATCCGAAAACAAATGAACAAATCCGAAAACACGTTAACAAATCCGAAAACAAATTAACAAATCCGAAAACACATTAACAAATCCGAAAACAAATTAACAAATTCGAAAACAAATTAACAAATCCGAAAACACATTAACAAATCCGAAAACACTAACAAATCCGAAAACAAATTAACAAATCCGAAACCACATTAACAAATCCGAAAACACATTAACAAATCCAAAAACACTAACAAATCCGAAAACAAATGAACAAATCCGAAAACAAATGAACAAATCCGAAAACACATTAACAAATCCGAAAACAAATTAACAAATCCGAAAACAAATTAACAAATCCGAAAACACATTAACAAATCCGAAAACAAATTAACAAATCCGAAAACACATTAACAAATCCGAAAACACATTAACAAATCCGAAAACAAATTAACAAATCCGAAAACACATTAACAAATCCGAAAACAAATTAACAAATCCGAAAACACATTAACAAATCGAAAACAAATTAACAAATCCGAAAACAAATTAACAAATCCGAAAACACATTAACAAATCCGAAAACAAATTAACAAATTCGAAAACAAATTAACAAATCCGAAAACACATTAACAAATCCGAAAACAAATTAATAATTCCGAAAAAAAATTAACAAATCCGAAAACAAATTAACAAATCCGAAAACAAATGAACAAATCCGAAAACACGTTAACAAATCCGAAAACAAATTAACAAATCCGAAAACACGTTAACAAATCCGAAAACAAATTAACAAATCCGAAAACACATTAACAAATCCGAAAACAAATTAACAAATTCGAAAACAAATTAACAAATCCGAAAACACATTAACAAATCCGAAAACAAATTAACAAATCCGAAAAAAAATTAACAAATCCGAAAACAAATTAACAAATCCGAAAACAAATTAACAAATCCGAAAACACAAACAAATCCGAAAACAAATTAACAAATCCGAAAACAAATTAACAAATCCGAAAACACGTTAACAAATCCGAAAACAAATTAACAAATCCGAAAACACGTTAACAAATCCGAAAACAAATTAACAAATCCGAAAACACATTAACAAATCCGAAAACAAATTAACAAATCCGAAAACAAATTAACAAATCCGAAAACACATTAACAAATCCGAAAACAAATTAACAAATCCGAAAAAAAATTAACAAATCCGAAAACAAATTAACAAATCCGAAAACACATTAACAAATCCGAAAACAAATTAACAAATCCGAAAACAAATTAACAAATCCGAAAACACATTAACAAATCCGAAAACAAATTAACAAATCCGAAAACACATTAACAAATCGAAAACAAATTAACAAATCCGAAAACAAATTAACAAATCCGAAAACACATTAACAAATCCGAAAACAAATTAACAAATTCGAAAACAAATTAACAAATCCGAAAACACATTAACAAATCCGAAAACAAATTAATAATTCCGAAAAAAAATTAACAAATCCGAAAACAAATTAACAAATCCGAAAACAAATGAACAAATCCGAAAACACGTTAACAAATCCGAAAACAAATTAACAAATCCGAAAACACGTTAACAAATCCGAAAACAAATTAACAAATCCGAAAACACATTAACAAATCCGAAAACAAATTAACAAATTCGAAAACAAATTAACAAATCCGAAAACACATTAACAAATCCGAAAACAAATTAACAAATCCGAAAAAAAATTAACAAATCCGAAAACAAATTAACAAATCCGAAAACAAATTAACAAATCCGAAAACACGTTAACAAATCCGAAAACAAATTAACAAATCCGAAAACACATTAACAAATCCGAAAACACATTAACAAATCCGAAAACAAATTAACAAATCCGAAAACACATTAACAAATCCGAAAACAAATTAACAAATCCGAAAACAAATTAACAAATCCGAAAACACATTAACAAATCCGAAAACAAATTAACAAATCCGAAAACAAATTAACAAATCCGAAAACAAATTAACAAGTCAGACAACCCGGAAGCGGTTGGTATAGTTTGTGAATGGAAACTTACCATCGTCGGACGAGACACCTTTCATTCACCTGTATATCTTGAATGACAGGTGTCTTGTCCAATGATCTTGTCCAATGACCTACCTCTTCCGGGTTGTCTGAATCGGTGCACGAAACACATTAACAAATCAGAAAACACATTAACAAATCCGAAAACACATTAACAAATCAGAAAACACAACGACATTTCAGACAACCCGGAAGAGGTTGGTATAGTTTGTGATTGGACAAGACACCTGTCACTCAAGGTATACATGAAGTTCAACAGTCTGCCGCAGGGAAAAGTTGGAATGGATGGATGGAATGGATTACTGTGGATTAATTCTGTTATTTTCTTATATTTAAACGGAGAACTTTACACATTACACATAAGATTCCATACCTGTATATCTTGAGTGACAGGTGTCTCGTCCAATGATCAGTAAGTTTCCATTCAAAAACGATACACTACCGTTTCTGGGTTGTCTGACTTGTCGTTGTGTTTTCGGATTTGTTCATTTGTTTTGCACTTCTTGGCCACCGTACTTAACCCTCAATTGCTCTGCTATATAAATGAGATAAATATAATTCGCTCTAGATAAGGGCTTCTGCTAAATGCCGTAAAAAAGTACTGTTGTAGGTTTAGTCACATTACACACAAATCACCTACAACACTGAGAACATTTGTTTAATGTTTAGATGTCCATATAGAGTGGTGTGAAAAAGTGTTGGCCCCCTTTCTGATTTTTTTTTTTTTTTTGCATGTTTGTCACACTTTAATGTTTCAGATCATAAAACAAATTTAAATATTAGACAAAGATAACACAAGTAAACACAACATGCAGCAAGTTTTTAAATAAAGATTTTTATTATTAAGGGAAAACAAAATGTGCAAAAAAACATTTTAAATCAAGAAGGGGGCCAACACTTTTTCAAACCATTGTATGTTTGGTTATGTAGTCTTCTTATTTATTTATTTTAAAATTGATCCTGTTTTCAAATTTATCATTATACACATTAATTTATGCATTTTCTGGACTGCATATCTTACACAGGGTCACTGGGAACATGGAGCCTATCCTAGGGGACTAAGGGGCAGAAGGTGGAGCACAAGACAGGGTACATACAACACAGGTCTTTGGACTGGGGATGGAAACCAAAGTAGCTGGAGGAAACCCCTGAAACACAGGAAGAACATGCAAACTCAACACATACAAAGGGAGGAGGTGGGAATCGAACCCCCAACCCTCATGGAAAAATCATTTATTTATTTATTCATTCATTCACTTCCTTCATTTCTTACTTCTTTAAATCCACAACTAGAATTTTCATGAGCAAACTAACTAACTAGCCCAAGTTAACAAGTCTCTTCTGAATCAACAAATCACTTCATTGATGATGTCTAATCTACTTCATCAGACAAGGGTTTTTTAGGACAATTTTATTGGGACACAGTAAAAATTTTATTGGGGCTCATACCAAAGTAAAAAAAAAAAAGAGGAAGGATTCAAAATACACATTTAGGGCTACAGAGAGCTATGGGCTACTGATAGCTAGCTAACAGCACAAAAGGAAATGTCCTGTGTTTTAATCACCCCCACTTACATTCTGTCACACTAATGAAAGCTAAGCTATGTCGTATCTCGCATCGTTTCTTTTGTTGTACGCTTCTAAGAGTCTGAATCAATCACAGAACTGTGTTTCATTATTACGTTTCAGTCATTGTACTTTTATAATGTGAAATGATTGACATATGATAATGCTGATGTTCTTGTTGGTTGCTGCTTCAAAATGTATAGTATTTTCCAGGAGGTGTTATAGACCATATAAAAGAACGCATTTTATAAACTCAATATGGGTTACAAGGGCTATATATTTAATTAAATCAATATTTACATGTGCAGACTTCCTTCTACATGGAGAATTGGTTTGATGATTGAGATGATTAAAATCCGCTACAGAGCAGTTGAGTGAAAGATCATACAGTCGAAACTATTGGACCGGCAAGGTAAACGTTTTTTTAAACAAAAAAGTAAAAAAAAGTAAGTATAATAGGCACAGGCTCCCCGTGACCCGAGGTAGTTCGGATAAGCGGTAGAAAATGAATGAATGAATGAATAATAAATCTAAAAATTAATGCGTGACAAAATATTTGAATTTCAGCTATAATTTCTTCTGTGTATTGATTATATTGTGCTGCATTTATTGTATACAACTTTTAACTAGTCCTCTGTACAATATGCCTTATGTGTTGAAATGTTCCTAGAGGCTCCATTTATCAGCCTGTATACTGTCTATGGATTGAATGACAATAAATTTGACCTGGCTCAGTAATGAGCCCAACAGTGTGCTAGGATACAATTCAAGCACCCAGTTGAGCAACTGGGGATTTGGCTAAAAGGCCCAACAGCAGGTCCCTGGCAATCCTGGGATTTCAACTGTCAACCATCTAATCAGCAGCACAAGAGCTAAAATTCAGAGCTACCAGTTGTAAGATTTTATCAGAAACCACTATGTTTTATTATATTAAAACAAATCTGAATTATTAACAGCAATATGGTGTCTGCTTATAAATGTGGCAGCCTTGATAAAGAACGAAATAAGGGTTAGTCTGTGTATGTCGTGTAATATTTGAGCTTACGTTGTTTAGGACTGAGCCAATCAATGTAATAAACTGTATAATTGATATAAAATTATGATTAAATATTTGTGTAAAGATTTACGGTGTATTCTTTTATTGGTTATCTATATAACATCGTACATTGAAGCAACGTGAAAACAGAGCGAAGTAACAGCAAAACTAAACAATAATTATATGATCAAATTAAATTTCTTTGCAAATAGGTTTAAGTCACACTATGTTATGCTTGTTGAGTGCTTATACAGGTATATCACTTTAAACATACAATATATGGCCAAAAGTATGTAGACGCCTCACCATCACACCCATACGAGCTCGTTGCACTCGTCTGGAAAGGCTTTTTACAAGATTTGTGTGGAGTGTGGAAATTTGTGGCCATTCAGCCAAAATAGTATTAGTGACATAGGGCGAGAAGCCTTGGGTGAAGGCAATGTTTCAGTTCATCTAAAAGGTGTTGAGGTTGAGGTCAGGGTTCTGTGCAGGCCACTGGAGTTCATCCACACCAAACCATCAAACCATGTTTTTAATGGATCACGCTTTGTGCACAAGGACATGCTGAAAAAGGAAAAGGCTTTCCCCAAACCGTTGGCACATGAATACAATTGTCTTAAATGTCATTGTATTTTATAGCTTTATTACCGTTCAGTGGAACTAAGTGGCCCATTATATTCATCACTCCAGAGAAGACTTGCTCCAGAGTTCAGTGATGTACTTTACACCACTCCAGCTGATGCTTGGCATTGCATATATTGATCGTAGCCTTGTGTGCAGCTGCTCGGGCAGGGAAACCCATTTCATGAAGCTCAGAGAGTCATGGCTATGTGCTTGATTATAGACCTGTTAGCAATTAGTATAGCTGAAACACCTGAAATCAATAACTATGGTGGGTGGCTATATACATTTGGCCATCTAAAATATTAAACAAATATGTAGATAAATTAAATATTAGCAGTTTATTCAGTAAAAAGTGACAAAAAAAATCTCAAATAAGGCCATCCTTAAAAATATTTTAGTTTGCAGCAACAGTAAAAAAAAAAGGTCGGTAGGTAGGTCTATATTTTTTTTTTTTCAAGTTTCAATGTAAAAAAAAAGTCAAATTTTGTTGATGGTGATTACGTAGGTATGAATTTAAACAAATTAGCATATCGTGACGTCACTGACTGGGTCGTCAACCCGTGCCTTCGGGCTCATCATTGCAAACCTCATTTTGATGCTGGGCACAGTTTTTCCAGAACTTCGTGCCAAGTTAAAGCGGTGTCGAGCTGTTTTAATGAATTTTTTAGATGTATTATGGTGCCCAAACCTGTTAATATTATCTTATTGCTTTTGTATTAGTTGTTTGAAGAGTAAAAAAAAAAGTTCGGTCTTAACGCAAATTTACAACCGACAAGTCGGTCGGACTTAAAGCAAAAAATAAAAATAAAAAATTGAGTCGGTCCTAAATTGACAGGGTCGGTCGGGTTACGGCAAACAGGAATATTTTTAAGGATGGCCTAAACATAGTTCTTTTATTTCTCTAGTTTACAGTGCATTGGATCAAGTGCATCAAGTGCATCAAGACAAAAACTAAGCCATGAAGTCCGAGTAACTGTCTGCGTATGACTGTGACCAAATTATAATAAGACATCAATCGGGGCTGGGGTATAAAATAAATTCTAAGGTTTTGAGCATTCCCAAGACCGCAGTGGCCTAAATAATGTAAGAGTGGGCATTTTGGCTAAATTTGCCAACTGGGAAAGAAGGGCTTTGGTCTGGGAGGTAAGAAATAACCCAACAGTCAATCTAAAAGAATTCCAAAAGTCTTGGGCAGAGATGGAAGAACCTGTTGGAAGGACAACCATCCTTAAAGCACTCCTTAAATCAGGCCTTCATGAGAGCATAAGAGACTCTGGCAAACTGAGGAAGATGATTCATCACTTGACTAAAATCATTGCTATAGTAAAACATGGTGGTGGCAGCATCATTGATAAGGGTTTTTTCAGCAGCAGGGACAGTGAGTCTTGTAACAATGGAGGGAAGGATGTATGCAGCCAAATACTGGAACATCTTTGAATGAACACCTCTTTCAGAACACATGCAAACTCACACCGAGATGACAGTTCATCTGTCAACACGACATTAACCCTAAGCATACAGCCATAACAAGACTAAAGTGACTTTTGGGAAAGACTTTATATGTTAGGCCAAAGCCTAACATTAAACTCAATTGAACATTGTCAGATAGAACTGGAAATGGCATTTCACAGATGCTTGTAATCCAGTTTGACAGAGCATGAGAGGATCTCCTATGACGTCAAACGGGTCTTGTACCTGTAATTGCCAAAGGGGCTTCAACAAAGTCTTTAATATAGGGTCTGAATACTTTTGGAATCCACTGTATATTTGAGTGATCATTGGTGCACAACATTCTCCCAAATGAGATTGGTGATGAAGATTGCTGTCTAACATCCCCTCAACGATAGGTGTGACTGGTGACTGTGAAGGTTACAGTATATTACAGTATATAATAAATGTTGCAAGAATCTGAGCAGCAAAATGTAATGGACAATAATTTGGCCTCCAAATTCCCTAGTTCTCAATCTGATCTGTGGGATGTGCTGGACAACAAACTCACTCACTCATCTTCTACCGCTTATCCGAACTACCTCGGGTCACGGGGAGCCTGTGCCTATCTCAGGCGTCATCGGGCATCAAGGCAGGATACACCCTGGACGGAGTGCCAACCCATCGCAGGGCACACACACACACTCTCATACTACGGACAAATTACAGAGATGCCAATCAACCTACCATGCATGTCTTTGGACCGGGGAGGAAACCGGAGTACCTGGAGGAAACCCCCGAGGCAGGGGGAGAACATGCAAACTCCACACACACAAGGCGGAATAGAACCTCCAACCCTGGAGGTGTGAGGCAAACATGCTAACCACTAAGCCACCGTGTCCCCCTGACAACAAACTCAACACATACAAAGGGAGGAGGTGGGAATCGAACCCCCAACCCTCATGGAAAAATGATTTATTTTATATCGAATCTCGCATCGTTTCTTTTGTTGTATGCTTCTAGGAGTCTGAATCAATCACACAACTCTGTTTCATTATTACGTTTCAGTCATTGTACTTTTATAATGTGAAATGATTGACATATGATAATGCTGATGTTCTTGTTGGTTGCTGCTTCAAAATGTATAGTATTTTCCAGGAGGTGTTATAGACCATATAAAAGAACGTAATTTATAAGCTCAATATGGGTTACAAGGGCTATATATTTAATTAAATCAATATTTACATGTGCAGACTTCCTTCTACATGGAGAATTGGTTTGATGATGTCTTGACACAATGATGTCATGTCCATGTCTTGAAAGAACTGTTTTGTTGGCACAAGAGAAATCAGCACAATATTAGACAAACCTGAATGGTGAACTTATATTCACGATAGATAGCACTTGTTTGATCATCTTCAGAACATTACTGTTTTAACAACATGAACATGACCCAGTGATGGGCAATCATCTTTCAACCTGGGTGGAAGCTGAATGGCAATGTTTCCTTCATGGCCTTAAAAGAAAGAATTGTTTTTGTTCAAAAGCTTTATGTGCTTGTCCGCACATAGATCTGATAGATAGATAGATAGATAGATAGATAGATAGATAGATAGATAGATAGATAGATAGACAGACAGACAGACAGATAAACAGATAGACAGATAGATACACAGACAGATAGATACACAGACAGACATACAGACAGATAAACAGATAGACAGATAGATACACAGACAGATAGATACACAGACAGACAGACAGACAGACATACAGACAGACAGACAGACAGACCGACAGACAGATAGATAGATAGATAGATAGATAGATAGATAGATAGATAGATAGATAGATAGATAGACAGACAGACAGACAGACAGATAAACAGATAGACAGATAGATACACAGACAGATAGACAGATAGATACACAGACAGACAGACAGACAGACAGACATACAGACAGATAAACAGATAGGCAGATAGATACACAGACAGATAGACAGATAGATACACAGACAGATAGACAGATAGATACACAGACAGACAGACATACAGACAGACAGATAGATAGATAGATAGATAGATAGATAGATAGATAGATAGATAGATAGATAGATAGATAGATAGATACTGTAGATAGATAGATAGATAGATAGATAGATAGATAGATAGATAGATAGATAGATAGACAGAGAGACAGACAGACAGACAGACAGACAGACAGACAGATAGATAGATAGATAGATAGATAGATAGATAGATAGATAGACAGAGAGACAGACAGACAGACAGACAGACAGACAGACAGATAGATAGATAGATAGATAGATAGATAGATAGATAGATAGATAGATAGATAGATAGATAGATAGATAGATAGATCCTGATACTGGTTTACTAGATCACAAACTAAGCACACTATCAGTTGGGGAGATAAAATATTAAGAAAAGCACACAGCCAACTTTTTTTTGTATGTTTGTTTTAAATTGAAGCTAATCTAAGTACTTTAGAAAGAGATTTTTCGTGGATAACATTTGAAGACATTCAGTGACTCAGCTGTTTGGAAACCTAGAGAACGTTTATTCCAGCACCTAGGTGAAGAGAGAAGAGAAGATCCTTGATGTACTGTATGCCTTTCTTGTGTTCTGGGAGATGGTTGGATCAGTCGAGCAGTGCCGGAGGATCTGATGGAGTGTAGTACAGTGTGGGGTCGGACAAGCGGTTTGAGGTATTCTGGTATTTTTTTTTGGATTTTTAGGTAATCATCCATTGTTATAAGCATGATGTGGGCAGCTACCGGAAGCCAGTGGAAGAAGAACATGAATTGGGTGGTGTGGAAGAATTTAGAATGGTTGAAAAGAAGTCATGTAGCTGTGTTCTGTATTAGCTGCAGAGCTCAAACGTCCACAGAAGTAGACGTGCCAGAAGCCAGTTACAGTAGTTCAGTCCCAAAATGACAAAGGACTGAAGAAGCACCATTGTGTGGATAGAAATGGAAATGGAAGAATCCTTCTGATGTCCTAAAGGAGAAACCTGCATGGACTTATTACAGCATAGCAATGTGAGAGAAAAAGGAGAGTTGATTGTCTATGGTTAAGGTTGTGTGCAATAACCGACGGTCATAATTTCTGATGAATTCCTGTATACACATGCAATACCCAGCCCAATGATCAAATTAGTCAAAAGACAAGGAGAGTTCCGTTAGAAACGACTTCATTAGAATAAAATAACTATTGCTATGCTTTCTAATTTTATCCTGATTATAGATAAAATCTAATTTAATCTTAATTAGCCATAGCAATACTAAACGAATAATTAAACAGTTGCAATAACAAAGGTCAGACTCTCCAAAATGTGCCCCTGTAGTAGGAGTAGTCATTTCCACACACCTACACAGCAATAAGATACCTGTTTCCACATCCAACACAGTAATGGTTAAAAAAAAACAATACTCTCAATTAACTCAGCAGTTAGTAATGTGCACCAGTGAAAATAATAATTACCCACAATCACAGCTAACTCCTACTTAGGGTAAGGGCCACACATTTTAATTAGGATGTGTTTTTTTTTTTTACATTTGTCATTATGAAAAAATGAATAAATACCCAAATAAATCAAGGTAAATACAAAGAGTCTACTTTTCTTTTAGACTGTGTACTTGAGCAAACATCATGGAGCCATTTTCTCCTGTTGAGACTAAATTTGGTCATCTTGAGTGAGTTTGTGCAGTTAAACTGTCAGACAAAACAGGAACCAGAGCATGCTCAGTAGATAGAGGCAGCCGGACCCTGGGTCTGCCTCTTGCCTCGTCCAGATATGGATCCACCCATGTTTCCAGCCAGTAGCACACACATTGTGAGTTGTTACCTGAAGCACAACTTAAAATGGCAAACATGATCTCAGAGTGGTACTCACAGCATTATTAATGAATAATATATAAATTGTTAAATTGTAATCCCATCATTTTGCAGGTATATTGATAATACCATGTTTTGGCACGCCGTCCAGGGTGTATCCTGCCTTGATGCCCGATGACGCCTGAGATAGGCACAGGCTCCCCGTGACCCGAGGTAGTTCGGATAAACGGTAGAAAATGAATGAAAATGAATGAATGAATGATAATACCGTATTGACCCATAAGCTTTGAGTGATGACAGATTGAGCTGCCACTTGTTAGCTAGTGAAATTTGGCTAAGCAATCATGTTAAGTATTGTACCAACTGAAAATAAATATTGATAAACATTTAAACTCAATAAAACCTGTTTTTCTCTCCATGATATTTATGAAAAATGTATATTTTCTGGGGGGCACGGTGGCTTAGTGGTAAGCACATTCACCTCACACCGCCAGGGTTGGGGGTTTGATTCCCGCCTCCGCCTTGTGTGTGTGGAGTTTGTATGTTCTAACAGTGCCTCAGGGGTTTCCTCCGGGTACTCCGGTTTCCTCCCCTGGTCCAAAGACATGCATGGTAGGTTGATTGGCATCTCTGGAAAATTGTCCGTAGTGTGTGATTGTGTGAGTGAATGAGAGTGTGTGTGTGCCCTGCGATGGGTTGGCACTCCGTCCAGGGTGTATCCTGCCTTGATGCCCGATGACGCCTGAGATAGGCACAGGCTCCCCGTGACCCGAGGTAGTTCGGATAAGCGGTAGAAAATGAATGAGTGAGTGAGTGAGAGAGTATATTTTCTGGAAATATAAGTACGTTCCAGATTCCATTTTTTCAAAACTAAATGCATATTAAAATCGCAATAAAATTTACTATTACTATTTGAGTTTTTGTTTAACCGAACATACGATGTCTGTACGAAAATGGAGAATGGAACGCAGCCCATATTACCAGTGCTTTGTTCCATTAGACACAAAGGGAGAAAACTTTACTGAGAGTGATAAAGATTTTGTACCCTCTACTATCCAAACATTGCATCACTAATGACTTCACCAGATGGCATCCAGATGAACACCACCATGCCCCAAATGACATTCTGGTGAGGTTTGACATGGTTTCTTGTATAGCATGTGCAGGCAGCACAATACAAACCTGATTGGAACCTTGATCCTGGCAGTGAGAAACCTAGGCCAGGATATATGGCAGCCATAGTCGCTTTTTTAGGCAGTGACTGCATCAGATCAGTGGCCCCTAATGACAATTTTGGGATGGAAAACTACACTTCCGTTTCAGGAATCAAGCACATCATCAGTATTAGACTCTCTTCCAGGTTTGCCACACTGGACAAGCAAGAGAATAGTGATTAAAAAAAAAAAAGAAGACCCAATGGTTCTATTCATCATAATTCCTAGTTGAGTGAAAGGATAGTGGTTTTCAACTGATTCTAGATAGTCTAGAGCTGAACTGGTTTCTAAAATACCTTTTATGTCCTAGACAATAAGAATATTCATGCTGTGCAGCTGCAAGACTGTTTGCCATCAGAGCACTGATGCTTTTCGAGTTTTGCCTTGAAGCACAGGCATTCAGATTCAAATTCATCTGGCCTCTTTCTATTTCCACAGGTGTTCTTAAGAGGTACGTAGGCAGCCATTTGACTGACTCTTATGCACCCCCACCAAAGAGCAGGTCACACAATTCACACATATACTACCTTTAGATTCATTGAGAATGCTAGCTACCTTGTCATCCCAAAGTGCAAAAGACATGTCATCGCTTGCCAATTTATTCAAGCAGATTGCTGTATGTGGTCCCAGATTCAGTAGTGCCTTCAAAATTGGGCCTTCAGCGTAATTCACAGTCAAAACACCACAGACAGATGTGCCTTGTCTGCTGGAGATGCAACACTTTTCTTACAAAAACAACCAAATTTGGAGTGATGCCCCATGTCAGAGAGATATTTATCATGGGAACCTCAATCAGGGCTGTGGTATGGTGCCTGAAGAACAAAACAACCTGCTGGAACTGGAGGCAGTCAAATGCCCTCAAATTGCTCAAAGCAGTACCTATTGAGGGTAAGGAGATTTGTGGGAAAACAAAGGGCTCACCGTTATTCCAAAACAGAATGGAAAGAAAATTCTGTTAATTATTTGTAGTTGATTGTATAGGATTCAGGGGGCACGGTGGCTTAGTGGTTAGCACGTTCGCCTCACACCTCCAGGGTCGGGGTTCGATTCCCGCCTCCACCTTGTGTGTGTGGAGTTTGCATGTTCTCCCCGTGCCTCGGGGGTTTCCTCCGGGTACTCCGGTTTCCTCCCCCGGTCCAAAGACATGCATGGTAGGTTGATTGGCATCTCTGGAAAATTGTCCGTAGTGTGTGAGTGAATGAGTGTGTGTGTGTGTGCCCTGTGATGGGTTGGCACTCCATCCAGGGTGTATCCTGCCTTGATGCCCGATGACGCCTGAGATAGGCACAGGCTCCCCGTGACCCGAGGTAGTTCGGATAAACGGTAGAAAATGAATGAATGTATAGGATTCAGTAGAACACCGGCTTTGATTGTTCCATAATATATTACACTGACTTGGTCAACGTTTTCAATCCCTATAAAGGAGCCTTCAGGAGCAGAAAACCATAGTCAAGACATAAGCCATGTGAATTTATAGGAATTTTCTATGTATGGTTGTAAATGTATCTCTGACTACTTTTACCCCATACTCTGGTTTATTTCATCATGCAGCAATCTCTCAACATACACTAATGACTAGTTCGGGGGGAATTTTATCAGTATCAATGTAATTCAGAGAGATTGAGTTCAAATGACCTTGCTGTGGTGCTCTGAGGATTTTTAAGATTCACCTTTCTAAGGATAATACACATTTTTATCGAAACACAAAGTCTTATAATATTAGGTTGTCTTTCAATATCAGGCTATTAATATCTCCAAAAAATGTAAACATTCCAATCACACAGTGTTGCCAGAATAATTCAGACATTTTGACACTGATTACAAACTGAATTGATTATTCTTGTTTGTTTCTCTATAGCACATGAAGACATATCACATAGAGGACATGACACCGACCTAGCAAAGTTTTACCAGACCTTGGCTTTTAACCAACTTTGCAGTTACCCAAAAATATGATTATGTAAATAAGTAAAGAATAATCTTAACACACTTCCATATGAAATTGATCCCCCCCCAAAGCCCCCCACCCCCCACCCCACCCGCAATGGACTGGCACCCCATCTAGGCTTTTGTGCCCCAAGTCCCCTGTGATAGACTCCAGGTTCCCCACAACCCTGTGTAGGATAATATGTCAGATTCAGTAGCTTTATGCAGTGACCTTCTTTCTCCACGATCCTATCTTAACACATAGCTGATAAAGTTTCCACCATCTGAATAGAAACAACTATGATCACACCCCCCAGTGTCACCCAAATGAGGATGAGGCTCCACATTCGCCCCAGTCACCTCAGGCTTGTTTAATTACAAGCGGATAACTACAAACACGTTTAAACATGAGTCTAATATTAATTTTAGACTTAATCTTTGTATACAAATCTACGTACAATGTTAACCTTTTTGTAGATTTTGCAAAATTTCTTATGTTCTGTAAAGCTGCATTGACACAATGTCCATTGGTTAAAGCGCTATACAAATAAATTTTAATTTAATTGAATAGAAGTGCAAGATACAATTCTTATATAGAAACCGAGACCCAAACAAGAAAGTTGAAACAAGTGCTTGTGTTTAAAGATGGATTACTTTATGTTCTAAAAGTGCTCATGGCCCTCAGGCCCTCAATAGCATGTAGTTGTATGGGTATTGTTCATTGGGCTTTGTTGGACGCCGGTAACCCAGGCACATACAGTCTCAGGTTACTTGACACACTTCAATAATTAATTCTGCCTGAATTCAAACTCCAACCCCCTCCACAGTGCCGTGCGCTAATCAGAACCTAATGAGTCGAATTCCACAGACACACCTTGTCTGAACAGAATATGCTTGCATCTTTGGTAGTGTGGATTGAGTGTGTGGATTTATCATGTAACTTAAGTTAATCATCTGCAGGAATATGACGCCCAGGACACACCAGTGATTGTCATTCTAGACAAGCGATGTGATCATCTCTACACAATACAGGTACATAATCTGTTTTTTCTCTTTCTATTCACTCTCTATGAAGTATATGAACCACTAATTTCCTCATGTCTAAAAAAAAACACTACTCTAATGAGGAGTAGAGAAGCCTGGAGTACAAAATGTTTGTCTATTTATTGCCCAAAAATTAATTACGGTATCATTATGAAGTTGTGTGAGGGATTATTATAATACACATAATTATCAAACCACAATTATAAGCACAGTTCTAATCATCTGTGAATAGGTGCTTAATATATTAAAGTCAATTTAAACTCTTAATCTGGTAGAATTACGTATAATTACTGTGTGCCTTTGGATACAATTTGGTAATGTCAATAGTTAAAAAAACGCAGTAGGAATAAATAAAACACATGCGTTTTGTTGTTTTAATTTTTCCCGATAAGTACACAAGGGTGACACACATCTCTAAGGATTTAAGGTATTAAAGCCGGTTGTTTACAACAAGAGAAAGTGTTTCCTCTTTTTCCACTGACCTAATTCACCACTGTCACTCTAGACCCAAGGGTTAAATCGGTGGAATATTTGTTCACAAGAGACGTGTGACTTCATGTCTTATTCACACACATGCAGGTTTAGGTTCCACCAGTTCCAACAAGCAGGTTCCAGCCAAAATATACTGGATTTTGTTAAATGCGTAATGTCTTGAACGTATTCATGATCATCCGTTGAAATGATGCCATTGGTGCACTGTGTCTTTCACCCGAATTTTTGCATGATATGGTTTCAGGAGATCTGTCTGAAGATATACAAGATAAAAATTCAGATTTGAATAACAGGATGGGACAAGGCTGATAATGTAGTCTCTCCACAGGACATATCAGGGCAGAAAATTTAAATTGACATTCACAAGGACAGGCCAGAACAGGAGTGAGCCATTTTTAATACTGTATTTATATATATATATATATATATATACATATATATATATATATAGTGTGGTGAACAGAATTTGTAGAAAAAATCCCTGGAATAATTTTTTATGAACTCAGTATATATATATATATATATATATATATATATATATATGTATATATATATATATATATATATATATATATATATATATATATATATATATATATATATATATATATACACACACATATATATATATATATATATATATATATATATATATATATATATATATATACTGAGTTCATACATACATGATCATGAATACACGTATATACATATACGTGTATATATATACGTGTATATATATATATATATATATATTATATTATATTATATTATATATATAATATTATATGTAAATATATATTATACATAACTGTAAATATTCATTCATTCATTCATTTTCTACCGCTTATCCGAACTACCTCGGGTCACGGGGAGCCTGTGCCTATCTCAGGCGTCATCGGGCATCAAGGCAGGATACACCCTGGACGGAGTGCCAACCCATCACAGGGCACACACACACACTCTCATTCACTCACGCAATCACACACTACGGACAATTTTCCAGAGATGCCAATCAACCTACCATGCATGTCTTTGGACCGGGGAGGAAACCGGAGTACCCGGAGGAATCCCCCGAGGCAAGGGGAGAACATGCAAACTCCACACACACAAGGTGGAGGCGGGAATCGAACCCCCAACCCTGGAGGTGTGAGGCGAACGTGCTAACCACTAAGCCACCGTGCTCCTAACTGTAAATATTATTAATGCTTTTTAATTTCATTTATTATTTATTCATTATTTCAGTTTTTTTTTAAGCCAAATTCCTCAGCAGGAGGTTTCGTACTGTTGCCATGTCAAGATCAATCTGAAAGTGCAAATGCTACGCATGCCTGCTTCAATTAACAAGAAGCCTTCCACTATATATCAATCAATCACTATAAGTCGATGTTTCCTGTCATCCCATCCATATGCATGTACAGTCCCCTGTAAAACTATAGGAACAGCGGGGTCAATTCTTTTGAAGTGAGATTGAAAGATGACTCTGATGAAGTAAAGATAGATCGGAATTTCAGCTTTTTCGTTTCCTGATATTTATATCTAGAGTGTTAAAAAAAAAAAGAGAGAGAGGAACACGGCACCTTTTGTTAAACCACCCATGCTTCAAGTTATTATAATTGCTGGAGTCTGGATTCCAGATGTTTCTTGTTGCACAGATATGCCCTTTTAAATTGATTGTTTAAACATTTAATAGTGCTGAATGTCTGTGCTTGGTTTGAGCCCTGGGGTTCACCTGTGAAGTGCATCTGATGCTAAAAACGACAAACCAGATGGATAACATGAAGACCAGATAGATGCCTATTATAGAAAAGCAAGCCAAAATCAATCAGAGGCATTGCACAAACACTGGGCAACTATTTGATGAAATGTCATGAAAAAAAAAGAAAGAAACTGCTGGTGTACTAACTTAGGTTGGCTAAGGACAACAACAATGGAAAGGCCGAAGTGTGAGGAAAGAAATAATCCTCTCATGATCCAAAACATACAAGCTTATCTGTGAAACATGGTGGTAGTAGAGTCATGGCTTTGACTTGCGTGGCTGCTTCAGGAACAAACTCATTTACATGATCACATTTATTCTGTTACTCTGAAAAGATGGCTTCACATATCTAGGATCACGTATTTATTATTCTCCACTCTCTCCAGTTGCTAGCTGTCATATGATAGAGCCGGATGTTTGGTGGGAATTAACAAGTGGCATGTTGTGTTATCATTGATAAAAGCAAAGAGGAAATTAAATTTCATTTAAGAGATGAAATAGTTTGGAAAAAAATGTTTAAATAAATGACAGATATACATTAAGAAAAAATAAACACCACAGTTTGCTGGCTACACGTGCAGACATCCTAATTTGTGCTGCACTTTAATTTGCAGGAGAACTTCAGAGCAACATCATGGAGGCAGTTTGTAAAGCCAGCACTCATCAATCTACAGGCCTTGAGAAGACCATCACTGTGCTCAGGGGCAATGCAAGTCTGGGTATGTTGTTACTGGTCATTATGGTTCAATGAAGTGAAGTAAATGAAAGACCTTTAGTTCATTCATTCATTCATTCATCTTCTACCGCTTATCCGAACTACCTCGGGTCACGGGGAGCCTGTGCCTATCACAGGCGTCATCGGGCATCAAGGCAGGATACACCCTGGACGGAGTGCCAACCCATCGCAGGGCACACACACACACTCATTCACTCACGCAATCAAACACTACGGACAATTTTCCAGAGATGCCAATCAACCTACCATGCATGTCTTTGGACCGGGGGAGGAAACCGGAGTACCCGGAGGAAACCCCCGAGGCACGGGGAGAACATGCAAACTCCACACACACAAGGCGGAGGCGGGAATCGAACCCCGACCCTGGAGGTGTGAGGCGAACGTGCTAACCACTAAGCCACCGTGCCCCCCTAGACCTTTAGTTATTTATAATAAAATAAATCATTATAAAAATATAAATATGAACAGTATATAAATAGTGAAAAAAAGACATGCATTATGACTTTGTTTGCAGCATGATAAAATATTTCGATCATATTTTTCGGGGAAAAAAAATCTCAAAGAATGTGTTGACTAAAACAGGTGCTTATTAATTGAGGTTATGAGGTTAAGCCACTTCATTTTATAACTAAAAGAATTCACGGTGTTGCCCAAAGGCTAATTTGAAAATGACGTACCACGCAACTTAACGATATTTGCAAATCTGTTCATTTCATCATTCTCTGTGTTATAAACAGGAGGCAGAAACAGATGCAATTTGGAGTTTTAATGAGAGACTGGTAAACAATTTCAAAACAGTGTTCAAATGTGTAATCCAAAAACAGGCAAAGGTCAGGCAATCAGCAAGCATTAACAATGAGGTAGAATCTAAAATTGTCAGCAAGATACAAAACAAAGCCAAAACCAAAACAACAGTACAATGGAATAAAGGCTTAGTAAGATCACATAGATGCACACTGAGTATTGATTTGCAAAGTAGGTGTGTGAATAAAGTCCTTAATTACTGAGTGAGGTTAATTTAGTCTTGTCACTGTAAATTTGACAAAGACCATGTACAGTATGTTGGGAAAACCTTGCCGGTCATATTTGTACCTTGCGCTGTATACTGTGTATCCTGTCTATTCCAGTGTTGACCTGAGAGATGTTCTAGGGCCTGACCAAAGGGCTGGGTGAGGTTTAAGACGTTTGGCTGCTTTGAGATGCTCAAGGTTCTTATGGTCACTGAATATGGTGAAATGATGTACAGCCTCCTCCAGCCGTTCAATTCTGCTAGCAGTTCTCCGTTCCCGATGCCATAATTTTGCTCAGCTGGTGATAACTTCTTAGAGTAGAAGACAAAGTGTAGAAGTGTAGCCTTGTTTCCAAACTGCTGTGATAGAATGGTTTCCGCTCCTGGATCCGACTTCTCCGAGTTCCGCTATGACATTCTGGGACGGATCTGGATGCTTTAGGAACAAGGACATGGTGAATGACTTACTTTGAGCTTACTAATAGTCTCCTTGGCTGTTCCATGCCAGATGTTCAGGTTTGTCTGTGAACTGCTGTGATACTGTAGGATGACTCCCACTTACAACTCTGAGTCAATAACTTTCACTCTGAAAGTTTTTGAGTGATCTGCCTGCTATAGGATCCTTTATTCTTTTCCTTGGCCTGTGCTTTTCCTTGGTCCATGTATAGCAGTTAATAATGGTGCTTTATATTGATTTGATTGAGTCCTTTGCAACTCAAAGGGTGAATTCAGTTATGTCCGGAGCAGAACCACAGGTCTTGGTCCTGATATTCTGAGTGGAATTTTATCAGCTGGACTTTCTACTGTGGTAGAGCCAAAGTAGTTATAGGAAAAGTGATATATTTTCTTATGTTTTCAGGATATTTTTTCATTATATCTGTGGGTCATTGAAAGGAGCCCTCAATTGATAGGGTGTTTAGATGTCATGTCACCAGGAAAGAGACGTGCCGCTGGTGCAACGCACTGACTTGGAGGTTGGAGTGTTATAATTCTATTGCCAATTGGTTCTCCATCAATAGTGTGGATACACAGAGGATGTAGTAAAGGTTGTGTGGAAATGTTCAATCTGTTTAGTCTGCTTGGTTGCAAATGAAATTGCCGGCAGATCCAGAGTGGATCCGATGTAATCACTATCTGAGTGTGAAATTCCTACTTTCAGTGTGAACGATTGGTGAGACGGTGTATCTATTTTGGCCATGGCATGGAGGAGGGATAGTCCCACAAAGTGGTCAAGCTTACCAGAGTATAAACATAGCATTGAAAAAAACCTTAGGCTATAATTCACCATCTATGGCGTAAAATAAAGTGAGACTCTCATCGATTTTGGCCTGTAAAGGGGGATCTTTTTTTTAGTATTCAATATTTCAGTATTCCTTTGTTGAAATGTTTTATGCAAGTGAATATTAATAGGTCTTGAGATTAAAGTCGACAGCTGATAAAATCTTTTTATCAGCAAAAATAACAATCGACATGCCGAAAGTCCTATTTTTAAATCAGATTATACTAGGCCAAATGATTATTAAAATTTTTATGTATTGTGTGTGTTTTTTTTGTTGTTGTTTTTTTGCTGTAAAGCTTTAGATAAATTAGGTTTTCTTTTCCACTTTCTTTTCTGTGTATGATGCTTTTGTTAATGGATTATTAGATAGTATTTTCCCATAAGAAAATTATCCAGTGAATAATTATTTTATTTGCTATTACTAAAATAGTACTTTGATGAAACACATTTTCTGTGTTGATTGTGCTCACCTGTGTTGTGTTTTCAGATTAGTCACGCTATTTAAGTTGTGTGTTTTTCTCTCGCCGGTTGTACTCGTTAGTGTTGTACATCAGGTTTATGTTTCTCTGTGTTTCTGTTTACTGTTTGCACAGTGAATAGCTTTTGTTTCATATATAAATTTTCCTTGCCTTTCTAGCCTAGCCTAGCCCTTTGTCGTCTAATTTGTGTCTTTTTTCCGAACCTGTTTATTCTTTTATTTATTTCACGTTAAAATCTTCTGCACCTGCATCCGTCTTCACCTCCTTTTCACGAGAGTAAATGTACTGTATTAACGTTAATTAAAATTCCGCTCAGGAAAAGTGAATATATTAAATGAACAGAAAGTGTTTATCCATTTCATAAGGATGACATGAAATCAGTTGTGTTTTGGCTGCTAATGCTTAAAGCTCTTGTGATACTATGGTGAGAAATAAACATAGATAGATGTTCATAGCAGTTTTGTATTTCTTATAAAAAAAAACTCCAAGGTGTTAAAGGGAAAATAATCAACCATTGAGTTTTTTTCTTTCTATCATAGGCAACATTAAAGTTGGGGTCTCTGATTTTTGAAAGCCAATGTTGACATATAAAATCACCAAAACAAACACGCCCCTAACCCAAATGGGTCCCACCCCTGTATCGATAGCTCCGCCCACACATACATACGTAACCCAGGCAACTAATGGAAAGAAATGTGTTTATTATAGCTGAAGGGAAGAACAATACGATTGCAGATAAACAAACAAGCAAAAATGACACACAAACATAATCATGTAAAGGACAAAGACATATATTAGTTCTGTGTAACAAAGCAAAACCAACGTTACTCACCTATCGAGAAGGAAAAAAGCGACTCGGCGTCTTAAGTAAAGTCGGTCACATATTCACAGATTGGAGTTTCCCGAGTCAATAACTCCTGAGCTAAACGCTGTTACTACACAAAACACGGTTGTAGCTGCGTCTCTACATTACTACGATAGAAAAGAGGTGTTATTTGTGTAGTAACAGCGTTTAGCTCAGGAGTTATTGACTCGGGAAACTCCAATCTGTGAATATGTGACCAACTTCCTGCTCCTTCAGTTCTCTCCAGCGCTGGAAAGCTGATCCTATATTAACACGTCCTACTTCTTGCCTTATCGTAAGACTTTCTTCACTTTCTTTCTTTGTTTTTATCCGCCATGTCAATGTTAAAACCGTTTTCTGCTAATGTCACACATGCGCACTGAACACTCTCTCTGCCGCATATTGACAAGCCCCGCCCCTTTTTGCTCATTGGCTACACGTTTGTTTTGATTTTTATTTTTGATTTTTTTATTATTTGGCCCGACTCAGTTTTCTGAAGCGTTCCTCAAAAATCGGAGACCCCACCTTTAACTTTGACTCAATTTGTGCTCTATTTCGTTTTGGGGATGTTCTGTCCCAGTCGTCAAGCCATGACAATCTGCCCCTTGTCAGTCTCTCAGAACTTAATGCTTGTCCATTTTTCCTCTTCCAACACACCAACCTCGAGAACTGACTGCTCACTTCCTGCCTAATGTATCCCACCTTTTGACAGCTGCCACTGTAACGAGATAATCAACATTATTCACTTTACCTGTCAGTGGTTTTAATGTGCATCTGTGTGTGTGTGTGTGTGTGTGTGTGTGTGTGTGTAGGTATGACAGTGAGTGCTCTAAGAGACGGCTCAGGTATATCCATCCGTGCAGTGGTTAATGGAGGTGCTATAAGTAAAGATGGCAGACTGAAAGTGGGAGATGGAATCCTAGCCTTGAATGGAGAAGCCGCCACCAATCTCACTAATGCCCAGGCGAGAGCTATGCTACGTAGACATTCACTTATTGGACCTGAGCTCAGGTATGAACCCACACACACACACACACACACACACACACACACACTACTACGCAAGAAAAAGTGTCTGTACTTTTCCAATGATTCTTATTTGTTGATTTATAGGAATTTGTGCTAATTTCATTTCATTTACAACAATTCAGTTGCAGATCTGTGAATAAACCTTTATCTTTGCTTTCAGTATTTCATTTAAAAACTTTCTTTTCTGTTGCAAATGGAAAAAATTATTCGCCTTCTCCCGCATGCACTGTTAAGCTGTGTTTGAGAAGGTCCAGGGAATGTTTAGTCATATCACTCTCTCTCTCTCTCACTCATCTTCTACCGCTTATCCGAACTACCTCGGGTCATGGGGAGCCTGTGCCTATCTCAGGCGTCATTGGGCATCAAGGCAGGATACACCCTGGACAGAGTGCCAACCCATCGCAGGGCACAAATACACTCTCTCATTCACTCACACAATCACACACTACGGACAATTTTCCAGAGATGCCAATCAACCTACCATGCATGTCTTTGGACCGGGGGAGGAAACCGGAGTACCAGGAGGAAACCCTCGAGGCACAGGGAGAACATGCAAACTCCACACACACAAGGCGGAGGCGGGAATCGAACCCCCAACCCTGGAGGTGTGAGGCGAACGTGCTAACCACTAAGCCACCGTGCCCCCCTTAGTCATATCACTTTGTCTATATTTTTTTCTTCACCAGGAGCACGTTAGGATGTAAAAGAGAATCAATTCTAAAGAAAACATGATCCAACTGAATTCATCTTAAATTGGCTATTACAGACTAATGACAACAATTCAAGCCCCGGTAATGTGAGCATATTGCCATGTGTTAAAAATGCTGTGTTTATTCATACCAACTATGGATGTAATGATAAAGGAATAAATATTTAAAAATATTCAAGGCAGGAAAAGATGTTCGTAGTTCTGCAAAGACCAAAATAATAAGGTTTTCTTTTCTGTTTTGTATGAAATGCTGTTAAAAAGCTTTAAAGAGTTCCTCTAACACAAGCTGTGTGAATGCCTCTATTTCTGAGTCCAATTTGTTTTGTATTTGTTAAATATGAAATTGGACGTTTCAGAATGCAGCCACTCTGTTTAAGAAATGACCAAAACACCATGTGCTAATTTACTCTCATCTGCTGCCTTTCCACAAAACACTACATAATTTATGCCACTCCATTTAAAGTCAGTAGCAGTTCAATGTCAAAGTTTGTCAGTAAACGTGGCCAAACATAACCCCTTAGCTGGCTTCCCACTGTAATGCCCTACAGCCATGCTCCAGTGCCTCTGATCTAATGCACAGGTGCCAAACACTGGTCCTGTTCTCTCTGCTCTAACACATTCATTTCCACTCAGGAAGCATTGTTAATGTGCTGATTATTTGGATCAGTTGCGGGGAAACGTTAAAATGTGTGGAACTAAGCATGTGAGTGGTGCAAACGAAACATAGCCGTCAGTCACCAGGTGTCCAAGTGCGCTAAACAGGATGCGATCATCTTCATGAAGATTTCGGACCTGATAAGAGGCCAACCCTGTGAGGATCCTGAGGCATCTAGAGATGTACCAGCTCCAGCTGGATTCTGCTTTATGAGGCTCTCAAACATTCAAAGAGAAGATGTAAAACTACACGTGGTCTTTGAGGACAACAACCTCCTAATCAATACACAATACATAGACTATATATGATTGTAGAAAGGACATTATTCATAATAACACTCTTTATAACAGTTTAGAATCACACCCCCCAGTGTCACCCAAATGAGGATGAGGTTCCCTTTTGAGTCTGGTTCCTCTCAAGATTTCTTCCTCTTCCATCTAAAAGGGAGTTTTTCCTCACCTCAGTCACCACAGGCTTGTTCATTAGGGATAAATACACTCTCTCTCTCTCACTCTCACTCATTTTCTACCTCGGGTCATGGGGCCGTCTCAGGCGTCATCGGGTATCAAGGCAGGATACACCCTGGACGGAGTGCCAACCCATCGCAGGGCACACACACACTCTCATTCACTCACGCAATCACACACTACAGACAATTTTCCAGAGATGCCAATCAACCTACCGTGCATGTCTTTGGACCAGGGGAGGAAACCGGAGTACCCGGAGGAAACCCCCGAGGCACGGGGAGAACATGCAAACTCCACACACACAAGGCGGAGGCGGGAATCGAACCCCCAACCCTGGAGGTGTGAGGCGAACGTACTAACCACTAAGCCACCGTGCCCCTGGGATAATTACAAATATATTTAATATCTTCGTCTTCTTCTTTTTTCTTCTACATCCGGCTTTTCCAGTTAGGGGTCGCCACAGCAAATCATCTGTTGCCACCTCACTCCACATCCTCGGCATCCTCTAAACTTGCACCAATTAACTTCATGTCCTTATTTAACACATCCATATGTCTCCTCTTTGTCCTTCCTCTTGATGTCTTACCTGGCAGCTCCATCTCCAACATCCTTCTACCAATATAACATCTCCCTCCTCTGCGCATGTCCAAACCATCTCAATCTATCCTCTCTGTCCTTGTCCCCAAAACAGCCAGCCTGAGCTGTCCCTCTGATGTGCTCGTTCCTAATCCTGTCCATCCTCGTCACTCCTAAAGAGAACCTCAACATCCTCATCTCTGCTACCTCCATCTCTCCCTCATGTCTTTTCCTCACTGCTACAGTCTTTAACCCATACACCATAGCTGCCCTCACTACTGTCCTTTACACCTTTCCTTTGATTTTTGCTGACACTCTTCTGTCACACACAACACTCCTGACACCTTTCTCCATCCCACTACAACCCGCCTCTCCATCACCATAGCAAACAAGAAGGGACTCAAAGTCGATCCTTGGTGTAGCCCCATCTTCACCTTGAACTCCTCTGTCCTCTGTCTGACATCTCACTGCTGTCACACTCCTCTCATACATATCCTGTACTACTCTGACGTACTTCTCTGCCACTCCTGACATCCTCATACAGTACCATAGCTCCTCTCTCTCTATACACTTCCTATAAATCCACAAAGACTCAGTACAGCTCCTTCTGACCATCGCTGTACTTCTCCATTAACATTCTCAGAGCAGAAATTGCATCAGTGGTGCTCTTTCTGGGCATGAAGCCATACTGCTGCTCACAAATATCCACTTCCTTTCTTAGCCAAGCTTCTACTACTCTTTCCCATAGCTTCATTGTGTGGCTCATCAACTTTATACCTCTGTAGTTGCTACAACTCCCTTGTTATCGGCACTAGAACTTTTCTCCTCCATTCCTCAGGCATCTTCTCACTCTCTAAAATCCTGCTGAACATTCTACATAGAAACTCTACTGCTGTCTCTTCTAGACACTTCTACACCTCCATAGGAATATTATCTGGACCAACAGCCTTTCCACTCTTGATTCGCCTCAGAGCCGTCCTCACGTCATCCTTTCTAATCTTTGCTATTTCCTGTACAATATAATATACTATATTATACAGTAATATGCAATATTCACCTCTTCCTCCCGTCTTTCCCTCTCATTTTTCTTATACATCAGCGCCTCAAAATATTCCTTCCATCTTCTCTGCACACTCTAGATTGCCTGTTAGCGCCTTTACATCCATATCTTTAATCAAATTGATGACATTCAACATCATCTCTTCAATTTCTAACTCTAAACTCATGACCCTGTCTGACACTCTTATTATGTCGCTTTGTAGAAGCCAACATTCTGTTTTCCTATTTAAGCTTAGACAAAAATATATCAAGAGTAACTCCTCCTAGGGCTTTCGATCCACATGCACCAAATTCGGATATGTTGTAGACCCTGGTCTGAAGTTTGTTGCTCTTACTTTTCTAAGCGATCCGAGTACCGGTACTTCCAGTACCGGGTCTCAAAGTGGCCTTTTTTCCCATAGACTCCCATTATAAACTTTGGAGGTTTATAACTCGCAAGCTTTCAAACTATCTACACCAAACTCGGCCTGCTCCTTTAGGGTGATACTCTGAACAAACTTTTAAATTGATGTACCGACTGGCCTTTCGGTTGTGCCGCAGCCCCGCCCCAAAATATGCAAAATCAAAAAACTTTTTACAACATGGACATGTGACATATCAAAACACTCAGAACAATGAGGGGAACTTGCTCACAGGTATTCTGATGACGTCACATGCTCGTCTCCACTTACCTCCAAATGTTTTGGCACCCTAGCTTTCTGTTTACTTGCTTCCAAAAGTAACACTGACCCTTATGTCCAAAAAGCACTGGCCTTTTGCGAATACTTGCATCGTCAAAGCCAACATCAAAGTTTGTCGCGACGAACTTTACAAATCTAGTTACCTTTAAAACCTTCCTCACAAACCCATCCTTCAGGATCAATCCTGCACCATTTCTCTTCCTATCCACACCATAATAAAAGTTTGTATCCCCTTCCAATACTACGTACGTTGCTCTTCTTCCACCTGGTCTCCTGCACACACAGTATATCTACCTCCCTTCTCTCCATCATGTCCACCTGCTCTCTACCTTTCCCTGCCATTGTACCAACATTAATAGTCCCTATTCTCAGACCTATACTCCTGCCTTTCCTCTTCTCTCTCTGTCTTCAAACCCTTCTCCATCCTCTTCTTCCTCGACCAACAGTAGTCCCATTTTCGCCGGCACCCTGTAGGTCAACTTCTTTAAGACAATGTCCATTGTTAAATGTGCTATACAAATAAATTTTAATTGAATTGAATTTGAATCTGTGAGCTCATGTATGAGGAAGAGGGCAGATTTTCTAGGAGTATTTTCTATGGCATGAGAATTAGTTTGTACAGTATGTGTCTTAGAGAGAAAACACACATGATAACCGTCACCCCCTGACTGGTAGCTGCCGTATGATGAGGAGAGCTGGATTGTGGATGGAAAATGGACAAGACAAAATTTTGAAACCCAGAGACAAAAACATCAGCCCATATCTCTTCAGTTTCAGGGGAAAACTAACAGACTTGGCAACCAGTTTACTGACACATACAGTGCATTTGTTTATGCTTATCCGTCTCCTGATTCTTTTATATTCTTATATTACCAGTGTGACTTATGTACCTGCCGCATTCCTTGATATGCACCGGGCCATCCAATCAAAACAAGATGTTAAGGCAAGCCGAGCTACTGCCATCCAGTCGAAACAGGAAATGAAACTGGGCAAAGCCACTGTCGTCCAATCGAAACAGGAAATGAAACTGGGCAAAGCCACTGTCGTCCAATCGAAACAGGAAATGAAACTGGGCAAAGCCACTGTCGTCCAATCGAAACAGGAAATGAAACTGGGCAAAGCCACTGTCGTCCAATCGAAACAGGAAATGAAACTGGGCAAAGCCACTGTCGTCCAATCGAAACAGGAAATGAAACCTGGCCAAGCTACTGTCGTCCAATCGAAACAGGAAATAAAACTAGGCCATGCCACTGTAGTCCAATTGAAACAGGAAATGAAAATGGGACGATCCACTGCTGCCCAATCCTTACAGGGACAAACTCTTGACACAGCCTTTACAAAGTTGTAAGTAAAAA
Source organism: Tachysurus vachellii (assembly GCF_030014155.1). Lineage (NCBI taxonomy): Eukaryota > Metazoa > Chordata > Actinopteri > Siluriformes > Bagridae > Tachysurus > Tachysurus vachellii. The sequence continues at coordinate 35,536,027 of NC_083461.1, read as the reverse complement.
GTAAAACACACAAGAAACACTTACACAATAGCTCCTAAAATAGAACTTGTTTTTATAACTTTTTAATATTTTCAACAAAATATTTATAAATATGCATGCATTTTCAAATATTAATGACAAACACATTTTTTAGGGGCTGTAATCCTGAACAAAGCAAAGTAGAAGGACGAAGAGCGATTGAAAAATCCTGTCGAGGAAGAGAGAAGGAGCAAGCAGAGAACACAACGCTTCCAAGATGCCGTCATGACGGAGAGAGAAAAGAGGAACAGAAACAGGAGGCGAGAGGTAGAACACTTTCACCGCAAGCAAGGGGATGGAGAAAAGAAGAGACAGAGGACAAGAAGAGACAAAGAAGTGGACATCCCAGGAGGTTAAATACATACAGATACTTGTTTCTTGTCATTCTAATGGTTTAAGAACTGGAATAATGACTGACGGTGTGTTTATATGATTCACAGAGTGACACTGATCAGGACAAACGGAGAAAGTCTTGGCATCAGTGTGATTGGGGGACGGGGCATGGGCCGTCGCCTCAGCAACGGAGAAATAAGGCGGGGCATCTTTATAAAACACATCTCTGAGCACAGTCCAGCAGCCAGAGACAACACACTGACCCCGGGAGATCAAATATTACAGGTGTGTTAGGATGTGATTCAGGTACACTGGCACCCTCTGATGGTCTAATATGAGAAGATTCACCGTCTTTTACTGCACACTGTACATCTAACACGTAGTAAAATACATAGAAAGACACACACACACACACATATACAGTATATATACATACATACATATATATATATATATATATATATATATATATATATATATATATATATATATATATATATATATATATATATAGAGAGAGAGAGAGAAAGAGAGAGAGAGAGAAAGATAGATAGATAGATAGATAGATAGATAGATAGATAGATAGATAGATAGATAGATAGATAGATAGATAGATAGATGTTAGTTTATAAGAATGCTAGTCTAATTAAACAGCCCTACGACTCAAGCTAGTGCCACACTGACGCGTACACTGAGGTGTTTTTCCCTTTACATTTTGTATTAAATTAGTTTCTTCTGAGAGTGAAGTGATTTGCTTATCGCTCTAGTTACAGATGCACAGTAAATAAACTGACACGTACACACACTGGCATACGCAAGAGGTATCGGCTCAACACGAATAACTGCGGTGTGTGGGGTTTGATACCTGTGTTTCAGGTTGGAGGTGTGGATGTGAGGGATTTCACTCATGAAGAGGCGGTGGAGGCCATTCGACAGGCAGGACACAAAGTGGAACTGTTAGTGCAGAACTCACAGGTAACACACACTGTCACACATATGCACTGTCACATACGCACACTTACACACACACACACACACACAATCACACACATACAAAACACTGTCACACACAAACACATGCACACAGACACATACACACACTCACACACACATAGATAGATACAAACACTGTCACACACAAACACATACACACAAACCACAAACACATATACACACACACAAACACTGTCACGTACTCATGCACACAAACACACACAAACACACACACACTCACATACATACACACATACATGCAAACACTGTCACATACACATGCACACAAACACATATACACACACAAACACTGTTACATACTCATGCACACAAACACACACACTCACACATACATACACACACTGTCACACACACACGATAAAATGTTATATTTTCTCTAAAACAGGTTTCAGACTTTGTCATGTGCAATAAAGAACAATCGTCTCAACAAAATCACTTGGTACGTGCTTGATTCCTGTGTGTGTGTGTGTGTGTGTGTGTGTGTCTGTGAAATGTAATGCAACGTTCACATAGACAGATTTTATTGCTGCAAGTTGCTGTACTTTGAAGTCACCAGTAGACTTTCCTACTACTGGTTGCCATAGTAATAACATTTATTACCGGATGGTGCAAATAAAGTTCTACTTGTTTGTATGTCACTAGTAAGAAACCATCTGGAGATTTGGCATTTGTGTATAAAATTCAGCAGTGTATTTCTGCATCATATCAGTAAGCGATTTACTGTCTTCACTCCCATTGGTGCACAGAGTCACTCCATATTTGCATAAAGTCGAACGTTTCTCAGCCGGACACGCCCACATTAATCTGTTTGTTTATGCGAGTTGTTGTATGTGTGGCATAACACTGTTCAACATTTGAAACCTCTTTATTTATTTATTTTTTATTTTAGAGATCTCTTATCCTATCCTATATAAGGTTCATTATATTATCTGTTACCTATCTGTTTAAAACTGAAGCCCAGATTTTTGATAACATGGTTTTTGAACAAAAAACAGGAAAACATTTGAATTAAACAGTAAAATGCTGGTGTATCTATCTATCTATGGCAGTTTTTAGGAAACAGTGTGTTGAAAAAACCTCCACCACACCCAGATCTACCTCCGTTAAAGCTCCCCTCAGATCCTGTCAGCCTGTTAACAGATGGAGTAACAACCAAAAGTGTTTTAGAAAGACTGCATGATCCATCAGAGAGTAAACAGCACTGCCAACAGGGACCAGAGTCATACTGGGGTATGTGTGTGTTTGTGTGTTGTCCGTGTGTTAAAAGCTCTTCTAAATTTCTGTGAATGAAAATACACTACAATATACTCGGGTGAAGGAGTAAGTACACCCCATAAAAGGCTTTTTGATATACTGTATATAGAAAATGATGACCCCTGCAGGTGGAGTGAATAACACTGATTCTCTCTTCATCACGGCACCTGTTAGTGAGTGGGATATATTAAGCAGCAAGTGAACATTTTGTCCTCAAATTTGATGTGTTAGAAGCAGTTAAAATGGGCAAGCGTAAGGATTTGAGTATGACGAGAGCAAATTGTGACGGCTAGAGGACCTTCAAAACTGCAGTTTGGGGTGGCCAAGGCTCATTGATGCACATGAAGTCTGGGCCGTGTGGTCTGTGCGACCCAACAGACAAGCTACTGTACTGTAGCTCAAATCAAATTGCTGTTGGTTCTGATGGAAAGGTGTCAGAAAACTACACTTTGTTGTGTATGGACCAGTCAGGGTGCCCATGCTGGCCTGGGTCTTCCACCTAAAGCAACAACAATGGGCACATGAGCATCAGAGCTGGACCACAGAACAATGGAAGAAGGTGGCCTGGTCTGATGAATCATATTTTCTTTTACATCATGTGGATGTATTGCTGAAAGACGACACTGCCATCACCATGAAGGTGTCTACTTCTGTAGGTTTGCATTAATCTTTATGTAAGTGGTATGTGTCAAAGTAACATCCACATGAATGCCAAGAACCCAAGGTTTACCAGCAGAACTTTGTCATCACTCTGCCTTCTCTGGCTTGCCTTTTTCTCATAGTGCATCCTTGTACCAGTTAAGTGGCACACACACACACACACACACCCGGCCATCTACATGAACGTGATTCATCAGACCATGCAACCTTCTTCCAATGCTTCATGGTCCAGTTCTGATGCTCGTGTGCCCATTGTAGTCTCCTTCGGTGGCGTACAGGGTTCAGCATGAGCACTCTGTTCTATACGCACATGTCTGCAGCGCACTGTGTGTTCTGGCACCTTTCTATCTTAGTCAGAAAGAAACACTAAAGATATCTAAGAATGGGTTTAAGAAGATTTTCAAAATCTGTGAAAACAATCACTACATGTGATATAATTCTGGGGTTCCTGGAGAATAAATTTGCAGGCTGTCCTGGTCACATGTTGGCTGTGGGTTTAAATCTCCACGAACTCCAGAATTATATCCCTGTACCTACAGATAGCTCCTGTTACTGATGATGGCAACATGCATGCTTCTACAAATACATAGGAGGGGCACCAGGAGAAAGTCAATGTTATCTACGTAGAACATCAAGACCAAAGACTAAAGCTTGTTAAAGAATATCCAGGCCAAGACCAGGCTTTCTAGAGCAATGTTCTGATTACAGACAAGTCAAAGAAAAAGTTCATTGCTCAAGGTTCAAGAAGCCTTTTAGACAAAAATCAAAAATCACATTTGATCAGAAAAAGCTATAAACTAGAAACTATTTTAGAAGCTATATAACTACGGTAGTGGAAATGTTAAGGTTTGAGGCTGTTTTGCTGCCTCAGAGACTGGCCAGCTTGCAATGATAAAATCAACCATGAATTCTTTTTTCATACCAGAGACTGCTCGAGGAGAAAGTGAGGCCGCCTGTCAAAAAAAAAAAAAAAAAAAAGTTTTAGATGAAGAAGTAGATCTTCCAACAAGATAAGTATCCCAAACTTCCAAGTAAATCCACCAAGGAATGGCTCAAAAGGAAAGAAACGAGGAGCTATGGAACTATGGTCTTGTCAAAGCCTAGATCAGAATTTCATTAAAATGCTATGGGGGTTTAAACAGACTGTACATTCAAGAATTCTGCTTGGAGGAGTGTGAAAAAATGTCTTCCAGTAGATAGAGACTGGGGTGTACTTACTTTTCCAACAGAAATAAAAAATGACATCTTGTTTAGTTCTGCATATATTGCTATACGTAGTTTTTAACCGTTTCCTAGGGTGTACTTACTTTTTCACATGACTATATATGATTTGCGGTGTGTGTTTGTAGGTTCTTTGTTGCAGAAATATAGTAGTTTGCCGGGCGATCTAAAACTGGTAGAGCTCGACTGCAGCACACGCAATTCCGGTCTGGGAATTCGCGTGTCAGGAAGCAGAGATGGAAGAAGAATAGTGTACGTCTCAGAAATACGTCCTGAAGGAGCCGCCGCTGCTGACGGGCAAATCAGTGTGGGAGATGAGCTGCTTGAAGTGAGAGCATGACCTCTGACCTGTAGCTTTTACATTGGTGGTTATACAGGATTCATTCCCAACTCAGCTATGTGTGTGTTTGTGTGTATGTGTGTGTGTTGCAGATAAATGGGCAGATTTTATATGGTCAGAGTTACCAGAATGCAGCTGCTGTCATCAACAGTACTTCATCTAAAGTTAAGATTATATTGATCAGGTAAAACACACACACACACACACACACACACACCCTACACACACACACTATATCCATAAATCTTTGAGTCTTTTTCCCCTTAAAAAATACTTTGCTTGCATTCACCATACACATAAATAGTAGATTCTGAATGAACATTTATACACTGTAGATAAATTACTAGCTCAAAAATACAGAATCTTTAGGTATATTTCTGTAGCATCACCTCTAGACTTAAATTTATATCACTTTTTAATGCAACTGAGCAATTAAGGATTAAGTACCTTGCTCAGGGGGCAGCAGTGGTAGCTTAATGGACCTGGGATTCGAATTTACAATCATGTTATTTGAAGAGGTGCCAATAATTTTGCAACTAGTGTTTTGCTGGGAAAAAAAAGGCTGAAATGAGGAAAGTAAAAATTTCACCAATGCAAATTACTATCTAATAAATGTTGTCGATAGTTATGACAGTTATTATGTCGCTTTGTAGAAGCCAACATTCTGTTTTCCTATTTAAGCTTAGACAAAAATTTATCAAGAGTAACTCCTCCTAGGGCTTTCGAGCCACATGCACCAAATTCGGATATGTTGTAGACCCTGGTCTGAAGTTTGTTGCTGTTACTTTTCTAAGCGATCTGAGTACCGGTACTTCTGGTACCGGGTCTCAAAGTGGCCTTTTTTCCCATAGACTCCCATTATAAAATTTGGAGGTTTATAACTCGGCAAGCTTTCGAACTATCTACACCAAACTCGGCCAGCTCCTTTAGGGTGATACTCTGAACAAACTTTTAAATTGATGTACCGACTGGCCTTTCGGTTGTGCCACAGCCCCGCCCACAAAATATGCAAAATCAAAAAACGTTTTACAACATGGACATGTGACACATCAAAACACTCAGAACAATGAGGGGAACTTGCTCACGTGTATTCTGATGATAAAATATTAGCACAACGTGAACATGTAACATATCAAACACTCAGCCCAATGAGGGGATCTTGCCTCCAAATGTTTTGGCACCCTATCTTTCTGTCCACTTGCCTCCAAAAGTAACACTAACCCTTATGTCCACTCGCCTCCAAAAAGCACCGGCCTTTGCGAATACTTGCCTCGTCAAAGCCAACATCAAAGTTTGTCGCGACAAACTTTACAAATCTAGTTTTTTAGTAGACTGTATGTACACTTAACATGTTGATGATTGTTTCCTCAGGAATAAAGCCGCACTAAAGCACACAGCAACTGGATCAATAATAGAGGTAACATCCCACTTAAATTAACCACTCAGCAGTTGAAATGGAAATTACACACATGATGAGTTAGGTTTATTACCCTGTATGATTGTTTGAGTCGTGATCTGTTGCGATTAGGCAGAAAACCACACCATCACATCACCCTTGGATATGGATATCAAAACAGATAAAGAACATAAGCCTGATGCAACTGGGATTCAGGTAAATACAAAAAAATATACAGATTCAGACACAACTGTACGTACAGATATGTTAAAAGTCATCATTCATTTTTTTCTTTCTAGGAGGAAAGGATGAGATTAGATAAACCGAAGCCTTGTCCCACCAAGACTCAGAGTCCTCCAGTTTCCTTCATAGCTTCATCCAACCACAACCCTCTGCATGATCCTACTCCGTTCTTCTCTCTCGTCTCAACATCCAGTCATGTTCCACCCACATCTCACAACACAACAGCCAGTCACACACACACTATTCACCACAAACAAGCCTACCGTCGTTCCATGAAGAGTCCCTCGTCCTCTGGATTACGGAGCTCCTCTTACTGTTCTGCATGCAGTATGAGATCAGACCCCATGACATGTCCCATCGTCCCTGGCTGCATAAACATCATAGATATCTGTAAAGGACACTCCAGTCTGGGCCTTACCATTGTGGGTGGCTGCAACACAATATTGGTGAGAAACACTGGATTTAGAAGTACTTTTTCCATTTATGCCATTTGGTAGATATCTTATCCAGAGGAATTTACATTTATCTCATTTATACAACTCAGGGTTAAAGGATCCAGAAATGTTAACTTGGTGGTCCTGGGACTTGAACTCACAACCTACTGATCTTTTGTCCAATGTGTAGCCATTTATCAAAGAAATGTTTGGTGTCCAATTGTAGCTTTTTTTGGTTTTGTACTTGAGTTGTGTTGTGGTGCTGTGAGTGATACAAAACCATCTGCTCTAATACAGGACAATGATTTGAAGGTGGCTTTGATACTTCTAAAGCATTTTCTCACTCACTCACTCACTCATTTTCTACCGCTTATCCGAACTACCTCGGGTCACGGGGAGCCTGTGCCTATCTCAGGCGTCATCGGGCATCAAGGCAGGATACACCCTGGACGGAGTGCCAACCCATCACAGGGCACACACACACTCTCATTCACTCACGCAATCACACACTACGGACAATTTTCCAGAGATGCCAATCAACCTACCATGCATGTCTTTGGACCGGGGGAGGAAACCGGAGGAAACCCCCGAGGCACGGGGAGAACATACAAACTCCACACACACAAGGCGGAGGCGGGAATCGAACCCCCAACCCTGGAGGTGTGAGGCGAACGTGCTAACCACTAAGCCACCGTGCCCCCCCCCAAAGCATTTTAAGATGATATAAACACTTCTATAACTAATTGGGTGTCTAAAACTTCTCACTTGACCTCCATTCTGTCTGTTCTGTCTCGTTCTGTCTCAGGGAGTGATTCTGATTCATGAGGTAAATGAAGGAGGTGCTGCTCACAGAGACGGGAGATTAATGGCAGGAGACCACATCCTTGAGGTATTCACAATTCTCTCTGAACGATTATTGTAATCTCAAGACACAACAGCACCGTTGTTAAATACGCGTATTCACGTCAACAAAACACGGCTGACCTAAAAGAAACGTCTAGAAGCTGTCACCATGGAATAATATAGCGTCTGGATGTGTTATTGTTATAAAAGAACAGCTCGTATGTACAGTACCTAAAAGTAAAAAGTTACTTTATCATATTCATAGTGCCCTCATATTTCAGAGAAATTAGGATTTTAAAAAACTGTTTATTATCATTAATGCTTGACTCTAATATTGACTCTTGGTATTTTTGCCTTATATTACTACCCTGCATTTTAACACACACACACACACCACTTTGTACAGGTGAATGGTATAGACCTGAGAATGGCTAGTTATGAGGAGGCTCTAAGTGTCCTGCGCTTGAGTCCCCAACATGTACGCCTCTGTGTGTACAGACACACCGCCACACACACCTTCCCCAGTCAAGCTACACACACTCATGAGAATATGTGGGAACTTTTCACTGTGGACCTGCAGTTACGATCAAGCCAGGAGCTGGGCATGAGCATTGTGGGTAAAAGGTAAATACAGCATACTTTTTTATATATGTATTACTTTATTATTATTCCTTTATTATGGATTTATCAGATAGTTTGCTATATTACTGTGTCATTGTTAATCCCAGCTGCACCATGTGACGTCTATAGAAAGTCAACAGCAGACATTTCTTTCTCAATGTTACTTTAGAAGACAGCTAATGCTAATGATGTCTAATTAATGGTGCTTGTAAAGCAACATTATTACTATTGTGCCAGACAAAACTTCGGCGTGTAACTTGTCCCGCAGCTTTTGTTCTAGACCCATGAATGACGTGTCAAATCGACGGCTCATTGAGGAGAGGTGTGCTATGACTTTTCTAAGTGATCCGAGTACCGGTACTTCCGGTACCGGGTCTCAAAGTGGCCTTTTTTCCCATAGACCCCCATTATAAACTTTGGCGGTTTATAACTCGACAAGCTTTCGAACTATCTACACCAAACTCGGCCAGATCCTTTAGGGTGATACTCTGAACAAACTTTTAAATTGGTGTACCGACTGGCCTTTCGGTTGTGCCACAGCCCCGCCCACAAAATATGCAAAATCAAAAAACGTTTTACAACATATACATGACATATCAAAACACTCAGAACATGGAGGGAAACTTCCTCACGTGTATTTTGATGACGTCACGTGATGTCACGTGAAAATAAAAAATTAGCACAACATGGACGTGTGACATATCAAAACACTCAGAACAATGAGGGGGAACTTCCTCACGTGTATTTTGATGACGTCACATGATGTCACGTGATGTAATGCAAAAATAAAAAAGTAGCACAACATGGACATGTGACATATCAAAACATTCAGCACAACGAGGAAAACTTCCTCAAGATTATTCAGATGACGTCACATGCTCGTCTCGACTAGCCTCCGGGATTTGCCATGTGCAAGCACCATTCACATTTTCTTCAGGAAATGTACGTTCTAGTACTTGTGAACAGATACCAAGTTTTCTCCCAAGAGTTATGAACCCTCTTGGGATAGAGGTGCAATTGAAGGAGTTGTTCACAATAAGTGGTTTCTATTTTTTAACCCAGTTTAGACGAAGGAAGTAAAACTGGTTGCTAAAAGCCCCCCTGTTCTGGCTGACTGGTTCAGGTCAGTGTTCCCAAAGCTCCAGAACATAGATTCATTTTGATTCTAAACTTAAGCCTCTGTAGCACCATGAGTGTTCTCAAGATGAATGTAGCCATCCCTGTTGCCTCTGATGACCAGAAGCAAAAGGATACTGCTGTATTTGGACAATTGGCTACCATCTGTTCCCACCAAGGAGCAGGTCATCTGGAAAACATCCACCCACATTTCACACATTATGGTGCTTAGTTTCATTGTGAATGTTCTAGTACTAAAAGCAGGCAACACAGTTTACCTGCTTGAAGCTTGATGAGAGAAGCATAGCCATGTTGTCACCCGAATACGCAGCAGGCATTATCCTGCTCAGAATTTTGCACAAATTTCAGGTTGAATTAATGGCCTCTGCATCTGAGATTAATAAAATAACAGAGATGTTTCCTTATCTCACACAAATGCTAATTTGCTGGAGGCACAAGGCTCACATCTGGAAGCAGGGCACCGTCTGAGTGAGATAGTCACTTTGGATGCCTTCCACAGTGGGGCCAGTGTAGAGAAACAAAGACACATGGGCCATGTCTAAGCCATCACTACCTGCAAGTCTGTTCTGACAACGTTAGAACAGTATTATACACACTGGATTATACATACACACTGCATTTAATACCATAATCCATCTGTTACCACTAGATACCATCCGATGCACATCCATGTCACTTCTGTACCTGTACAATCTGTTGCACCTTATAGTATTTTATATATAATATATTTACATATATTTACACATATACATATATAAGTACATATTGCACATAATGTGTAGTGCTACTGTAAGGATGCCCAATAGTACACTGTGTGTACTGACTGCACATTTCACCTGCTGATTTCATTATGTTTGTTAACTGTACATATTGTACACCCATATTGTACTGACTATATGTATGAGCAAATTGCACATTTTTGCACATTTTCACGTCAACTCATTATATCGTCGCTGTCGGGCGGAAACCTCGTATGTCCAAATTTTGTCAGTTTCATATTTTTTCACATATCGATGCTATTGGTCAGTCCCCATGTGGGTCTGTTATTTTTACAAGTTATTAAGCAATCTAAAGTCTTGAAAATAGCTTGAGCGCAAATCTCATAACTCCATTGGACACTTCAACTGTCCACCTCTTCCTCACTCCGCGGGAGAGCTTCACGGCATATTTCTCCTCAAGAAGAGTCGCAACGAATCAACACGTCTTCTGAGGTAAATGTCTTCAAAACACTGGGCTCAAAGAAAAAAAAAATCTTGACCCCCGCTAGTTCTGGTGCTCGTCTGAGGACAGGAATTTAGCGCAAGACAATCCACTGCAACGCGGACTACGAGGAGATACGAGGATTCCGCCCGACAGCGACGATATATATCCTTATCTGTATAACTGATCTGCAATTTCTGGAGTTTGCTCCTAAGAATTTACAATAAAAGTGACTTGACAATAAAAGTGACTTGACTTGACTTGACAACGTAGTCAAAGTCAGATACATTAGGTCACTAGGGACACACAAAACACTATCAAGACTAAAAGAATGCTCAGTTTTGTGCCAGATTGGGAAAAGTTTGGCAGGACACACAGGTATCTCTTCAAACGTGCCAAATCCGTTCTCTGCCAACTGTGTTTTTGGGGATAGTTCAGGATACACTGGCCCATGCCTGGCCTCACTGTCTACAGCACCATTTCCTTATCTACTGTTGTTTCTGCCCACATTGCACTGAACTGTGCCATCACACCACAAATGTCCCCAAAGTTGCCTTTGTATGCACTCCTGCTCTCGTTGCTGGACATGAACTCTTTTGAAAGGTTTTTCAGAGTTTAGATCTGTTGTCCTATATGGATGTAGTGATCTGGACGTGTGCTTATGGGTTTGGCCCTGCATACTAACGAGCATGGGGATGGAAAATCTTACACAAATGTGTGCACTAGCTTTCCACAAGGGACTTCTAGCCCTTGAAGTGTGTCACAGCACCTTGAATGGTATCTTTCAGGGGGCTCATAAACTTGTCAAAATGTACTTGACCACCACCCTCCCCAAAAAGCCCGGTGTGGGATCTCGCTCTTGTACCGCAAATCCCCTAAGCCATCTGCTTATGAAACAATGTAGGATGTCAAACTGAAATGGGTCCTGATGTTTGCCCTGGTAATTACTTCAAGAAAAAGGTTGGAATAACTGCATGACGTGCATGAACTGGTGGCCAGAAGAGTCTGGATTAACCAATGGGCTTTAAAATCTTTTCACCGGTTTAGTTAATTGATCTACTGTTCTCATAGTGTTCCATTGTAGGGAACCTGTCGGGGAACAGGATGAAACAGGAGCTCCGGTGTATAAATAGAGATGTCCCAGTGGGTGGTTGATGTTGCCAGGGTACTACCATGACGTACCACTTTAAGAGGAGCATTTCCTCCTGGTGGAAAACCATGAAAAAATGTTTCTTGTAAACCTATCACGATGGTAAATTTTACAAGGGTTTTAGGCCATTCTCACCGCTCCTAGTATTCACAGAACCACACTTACATATCGTCACTGTTGGGCGGAATCCTCGTATCTCCAAAACCGTTATTTTTCAGGAAATTAAAAAAATTATGTACCTTATCTGCAGTGCACAGGGTTTAGTCCGCGTTACAGTGGATTGTCTTGCGCTAAATTCCTGTCCTCAGACGAGCACCAGAACTAGCGGGGGTCAAGATTTTTTTTTCTTTGAGCCCAGTGTTTTGAAGACATTTACCTCAGAAGACGTGTTGATTCGTTGCGACTCTTCTTGAGGAGAAATATGCCGTGAAGCTCTCACGCGGAGTGAGGAAGAGGTGGACAGTTGAAGTGTCCAATGGAGTTACGAGATTTGCGCTCAAGCTATTTTCAAGACTTTAGATTGGTTAATAACTTGTAAAAATAACAGACCCACGTGGGGACTGACCAATAGCATCGGTATGTGAAAAAATATGAAATTGACCAAATTTGGACATACGAGGTTTCCGCCCGACAGCGACGATATATAACTTGTGATTAGTAACATTATTTTAGTACAATTATTATAGTTTTAGGAGCATAGTAGTAGTCCTACATCAAAAAAAAAAGTGGAACGTTTGAATATATTCTGGTTATGTCTATGGTTGTGATGATTTTATGTGTGTGTGAGATGTGTTGCAGGAATGACACGGGGATATTTGTGTCCGAGATAAGTCAAGGAGGCGTGGTTGAGTTAGATGGGAGACTTTCACTTGGTGATCAGATTCTGTCAATAAATGGAGAGGACATCAGAGCTGTGACTCAAGACTATGCCCACTCACTACTACAGGTGTCACTCTCATTCACTCACATAATCATTTTCCTCAACACGTAAACATTTAATACGGCGATTCATTTGGTTAAGTTTAATCAGTAATGTAATGTGTGTGTGTTTGCAGAAATGCAGTGGATCAGTGTTGCTGGAGGTAGCACGTTTTAGAGCTACTCCACATTATCCATATGAGTGCCAGGTAAGGAATGGAATGAAATGGAATACTACACTACATGGTTATGTAGTAAGTGTGTGGACACCTGACCATCACACCCATATTATGGGTCTTCTCTAAATGTTGCCACAACATTTCATGAAAGTCACAAATGTCTCGAATGTCTTGGTATGTATTTTCCATCACTGGAAATAAAAGGCAAACCCAACGTTCCACCATGACAATGCACTGGTGCGCAAAGCGATGGTCCATGAAGGCTGGTTTGAAAAAGTTTCACTTTTTCAACATCAGCGCTTGAACTCATTAACGCTCTTGGGGCAAAATCCCTAGAGCCACATTGCAAAATCTATTGGCAAGCCTTCCCAAAAGAACGGAGGTTATTACAACAACAGCAACGGAAGGACTAAATGAAGAAAAAGAGACGATCATATTGGTGTTAAGGAAATGGGAAAATTATACCATGATGTTGCAAAACAAACCTAATTCATTCTTACTGGAGACTCTGAAAAGCTGTAATTGCAAGACATACAAATTTCAATTTGTGGTGTCTGGATAATTTATTCCTTTATCAGTTTAGTTTTTAAAACTTTTTTTTTTTAAATGAGAATACATATGCGATTGAAATCTATTAAAAATACAAAAAAAATACTTATTTCCCCTTAGTCTTTGCCTTTATAATTGAAGGGATTTTTAAATATCACCACAGCAATACATAATAAAAGATATTTAAGATTGATTGTTCTCGTGGGGGGGTGGGGGGGGGCGCACAGCTTAGTGGTTAGCACGTTCGCCTCACGTTCGCCTCACACTTCCAGGGTTGGGGGTTCGATTCCCGCCTCCGCCATGTGTGTGTGGAGTTTGCATGTTCTCCCCGTGCCTCGGGGGTTTCCTCCGGGTACTCCGGTTTCCTCCCCCGGTCCAAAGACATCCATGGTAGGTTGATTGGCATCTCTGGAAAATTGTCCGTAGTGTGTGTGTGTGTGAGTGAATGAGAGTGTGTGTGTGCCCTGCGATGGGTTGGCACTCCGTCCAGGGTGTATCCTGCCTTGATGCCCAATGACGCCTGAGATAGGCACAGGCTCCCCGTGACCCGAGGTAGTTCGGATAAGCGGTAGAAGATGAATGAATGAATGAATGTTCCCTGGTGGGTCCAGATGGAGGATCTTTTGCTCTCATTGTTGTGGTACTCATAGTACCAGTTCCGATTAAAAGTGGGAATTTCGATTAAAAATGGGAAGGTTACCTCAAGAAGGGGATCTGGCGTAGAATTAAACTCAGGTGTCAAATCAAATATGAAAACCAGATGATTTGTTGTAAAAAAAACACCTTAAGATGTAGTCTGGAATATGAACAGAACAGTAAATCATTCAGCACTAATTTTAATTTAACTTTAACTTAAATCCATCTCTCAGAATAATCTTCCCGGTTGGTGATGCTGAATTCCTGTTTCCTTTCTCCTGCTTCTTGTTACCGTAAGAGCATCTCACACCAAAACCACCAAATTACCAAGATTACCAAAATCATTTGACATGACTAATCAACACTTATCACTGACATTCACAGCTTCGGGAGCACTGGAGGATTTAAGACGCAACAGTGGCATCGCACACGACTCTGATGACACACTGAAGATGTTTACTGCCCACTTGTAAAAATCTGGATAACGTCATCTTTTAAATCTTTATAGAATGCCGTTTCAGCTCTGTGTTGGACGACGTAATATACAGTATATAAATATATATTTTATTTGTGTTCGTTCAACTGAAGCCATTAAAACCCCATTAGGTGCAAACTAACCTTCGACATTTTCCCACGAGCTTCAGCTTCACTTTCCAAATAATTCACGTTGCTGTAAACAGATAAAATGAGAAATTCCTGCTCTGCATATTAAAAGCAAAACATCATAGTTTTACATTAGCTGTTGTATAACACAGTAATATAAATACTATAATATATCGTCGCTGTCAGACGGAATCCTCGTATCTCCAAAACCGTTATTTTTCAGGAAATTAAAAAAACGCCGTACCTTAGCTGCAGTGCACAGGGTTTAGTCCGCGTTACAGTGGATTGTCTTGCGCTAAATTCCTGTCCTCAGACGAGCACCAGAACTAGCGGGGGTCAAGATTTTTTTTTCTTTGAGCCCAGTGTTTTGAAGACATTTACCTCAGAAGACGTGTTGATTCGTTGCGACTCTTCTTGAGGAGAAATATGCCGTGAAGCTCTCCCGCGGAGTGAGGAAGAGGTGGACAGTTGAAGTGTCCAATGGAGTTACGAGATTTGCGCTCAAGCTATTTTCAAGACTTTAGATTGGTTAATAACTTGTAAAAATAACAGACCCACGTGGGGACTTGACCAATAGCATCGATATGTGAAAAAATATGAAATTGACCAAATTTGGACATACGAGGTTTCTGCCCGACAGCGACGATATATATTAATATAAAGCCCAGTCTCTAAATAGTTTCTAATTATTGAGTAGAAATGATGAGAAAGACTCCAAAGACGCTCTTTGAAATAATTTTACTTTATTGTTATACTTCAGATCTTGGAAGTTATATTTATAATCACTTTGCTTCGCTCCTTCACAGTCTAATGAGATATTAGCCTAAAGTCCGGGCAGCGGTGGCTGAAGTGCCGAAGTCAAGGCTCTGGGTTGCTGGTCAGAAAGTTAGGGTTCAAGCCCCTGCACCACCAAACTGGCAGTGTTGGGCAATTAAGCACGGCTCTTAACCCTCACTGATTTAGAGGGACTATTTTATTACTGCCCCTGCTCTCTCAGACCCCAACTGGTGGCAATAATAAAGCCTTCTTTGCCACACTGTTCAATAGGATTCTTACTGATGCACATGCTTCAGTCCTTTAAGAATTTAGCCTCTTGTCATTTTAGTTTGTTTAGCTCAAGATTCAATCGATGGAACGCTACTGATGCTCAGAGGAAACAGCAGGAATAAGTGAAAAATCGTTTAATTGTTTGGAAGCATGTTTTATATTTAAGCTCCAGTATATTAATCTTTATCATTTGCCATATTTACAATCACAAAAACACAATTTTAATCCTTCAGACTGTTTTTTTTCCCCATGTTATGAACAGTTACGTGTTTATTTTGAAAATCTGTACATTTAAGTTCATGGCATTAATGCAATAAAACTGATCTATTCATATCTATTTTTATAAGTAGGACACTTCTGTTTGCTGCTGTGAACATGTTAATTATCTCAATAAATCAGATCTGGAATTGATTTAGATCTATATTTATTTCTTTGCTTGTAGATTCGATGCAAAATATACAGTTTAGGTAAAAAAAAATTGAAGTTATTTCAGTAAATCACTGACACACAACGCTACACACCATGACATTACTCACTCTTTAATTGCTCGCTGAAAATCCAGTCATGTACAGTCTATGCTACGGTCCAGTACATCGCACTGTCAGTGTGTAAGAAACATTTCCATTTAAAAAGTTGAAGCAAAAACAAAGCTCTAGATATCAAAGTATATTGTACGATTTCAGCTGTGCACGTTTTTATTTACAGCTCCAACGTGCGTCGTCTTCGGGAAGCCTTCTTTAAGAGAGGTATGTGATTTATGCAAAGTGCTTATGAACCTTAGAAGAGCTGCGAGTGGATAAGAAATCGGGGGGTAATGAAAGGAAGGGCTGAGATGAGAGATGTTTGATGTCGAACGTAGTTTCACGTTTTACTCTGTGTATTTAAATGAGTGCTAGTGTGTGTGTGTGTGTGTGTGTGTGTGTGTGTATGTGTGTGTGTGTGTGCTTTTCATCCAGTCGAGTGCGAGATGATGGAATGGTCGCCCACTCGTTTTTAATTGCTGAAAACGCCTCCTCTATCCACCCTCGTTCCTTGTTAATACTGACCTTTCGATCGCCTTATGAAGGTCTGATCTTTGCCGCCTGCCATCAAGAGTTCATAAACACAGAGGAGGAACGAGCATTTGTTTACAATATGTCTTTCTGCATCTCTTCTCAATGCAGACCACATTTCACTTCCTGCCTTTGCCTTTGCCTTTGCCTTTACCCTTTCCAGAATCCTCCGCTTTCTCCTTTTTGACCTCTTTTGTCCCTTTTGCCTTCTTTTGCTGTAGGTTCCAGACAGAGGAAGAGAGAGAAATCAGCAGCAGAACAACAGATCCACAGATACGATTATAAACACTATAATGTAGACTATATGTCACTACTGTATATACAGATCATTTGCACTGTTGTGCAGTTCTAGATTTTGACTGTAAGGAATACAACACAAAAGGGCATGATCTTACAGAATAAACAATAACAAGGTGTGATGGAGCCCAGGTTACAGTTTCCACCTCTAGATGTTTTCCACCAATTATACCTCGGCGATAAGATCTACTGTGCACGCATAAGAAATATCTGGCAGCAAATCCGTGGCATAAGATACGCACGCTCTTTTTAAACCTCTTTTTAAAGTCCCTGAGTACGTTACTATAGAAACGATAATAACAGAACTAGCACGATTATATAAACAGAGCTGCTTATCTAGAAAATTAATTCAAAATAATAATAAATAATACTGAAAGGGGGGGGGGGGGCACGTTGGCTTAGTGGTTAGCACGTTAGCCTCACACCTCCAGGGTCGGGGTTCGGTTCCCGCCTCCGCCTTGTGTGTGTGGAGTTTGCATGTTCTCCCCGTGCCTCGGGGGTTTCCTCCGGGTACTCCGGTTTCCTCCCCCAGTCCAAAGACATGCATGGTAGGTTGATTGGCATCTCTGGAAAATTGTCCGTAGTGTGTGATTGCGTGAGTGAATGAGAGTGTGTGTGTGTGTGTCCTGCGATGGGTTGGCACTCCATCCAGGGTGTATCCTGCCTTGATGCCCAATGACGCCTGAGATAGGCACAGGCTCCCCGTGACCCGAGGTAGTTCGGATAAGCGGTAGAAGATGAATGAATGAATGAATACTGAAAATGTTAACGGTGTAACGTTAACTATATAATAAACCCAGTATTGGTGGTGTGTAATTCACCTTGATCATGGCATCAACAGTAAGTGTGTCGTCCTCTTCCTCTTCCTGTGTCTGGAGGTCATTATCAGGGTCTAAAGCCTGATCGGTGTCCACTGTGCCTCTGCGACCTTTCTTTAGTGCCTGCAGTGAGTACGGCGTTAAGTGGGACTCCTTGTTATAAGCCCGTGTGAATGCAGCTTTCACCTGCAGAGAAAAGGACACGTGAGAGACAACAGCGTAGCACCGGCATTTGGCTCCAGGACAAAATACTATATAAACTCTACAAAAAAAAGCTCTAAAGGTATTCGTACTCCTGGTAAAAATCGGTATTTTTCAATCAGATTGCTTTATGCAGTAAGAAAAAAAAAAAAGAAAAAAAAAAAAAAAAACCTTAGCAAAAACTATTTCGGTACCAAAAACTACACATGGCAGTTAATCAGGGGTCAGGGGATCGTATCAAAAGCTTGATTCTGTGGTTGAGGTGCCATGCAGCACGATGTGATGTATCCTAACAAGGTTCCCAGGGACTTTTGGAGGCCAAACAAACTGACAGATTCACCAAAAACCTTGATTTTTCCTCCAAAACTCGCTTCCTGTAAAAAGTTGCATCTATCAAACCGAACTCCAGGTGGTTAGCAAAAGCTTCCGTATCATTTCGTTATCGTTTTATTCTTCATTTCTTTTCTAATATCCCAAGCTTTAGTAGAGAAAAGACTAGTAATGAGGACTGGGAGAGAAGGCTTTAAGAACTGTGCATCATCTACGCTGCTTGTGACCTATTCTGAATAATCAAATAAAAATAAACAAAACACACAAAAGATGGTCAGAAGTTTTGATCTTGTCTTTCAGTCTCACGATTCTGGAGGAAGGTTTAAGAGAAAAAGAGACACTTTATCTAGTTATACTGTTTGCTATGCTTTTTTTTATCCTGGGACTGAGACGTAAACATTTGATCACTCGCACCAGGCGATGTAAATCTTGCCTGTCGTTGGCTGAGGGCTTTTTTTTTTTGTGGATCTTCATACCTTGGAGTCAAGCTTGGAATAGGGATCCGGTTGTCCACCCCACGTACTGATCTCCATGATGCTGTCAAAATCCTCTTTGATGATGTTGTAGTCGTCCATGAGCGTCACGCTCTGAGCGGCTCCGTCTGCCCCGCGACAACGCAGAGGCTCCAGCAGAGCAGAACGCAGGTAGGGCAGGTAGTCTAGATTTACTGCCTCCTTACTGCTCAGTGTCCTACAGAGAGAGAGGAACATGGTAGATCTGTATCAAAAGCACGTCCTCATATTGGGCAACCATGTGG